>NW_028248805.1:0-107871 GCF_964263255.1 Lissotriton vulgaris
TGCAAAGATCCGCTCGCAGTAAAGGGTAAGCCTGGGCGGAGAACTTGCTCCGTTCGCGGAGTTTGCGAAGTTTCGGAAACTTCGCACTTCGCGGAGAGCACGAAGCTGTCTCCTACTTCGCAATCTACAGCGTAGCGTAGTAGTTTTTCTTTCTCGCGCGCTCAATAGCATTCTCGCGTGCGCGGTAATGACTTACCGTGGTTCTGCGTTTGCTTACTCGCTTTTCTCTCCCGGTCGCTACGATGTTTGGAATCCGGCCGCACAATCCAACCCGACTGTGAGAACGCGATAACGTCATTCGGACGCGCGAACACGTCATTAGGACGCGCGATCTTCCTTACAGCGCTATGTAGGTAAGATCGCGTTTCCGAACACGCAGAAACTGCCTTCTGGCACAGAATATATCTCGAGCATGTTAACATTTTCTCAAAAATGTTCATTTAACCCCTCAGATTGTGATTTGGCTGTATTTTTTGTGGCAAGGAGTCCTCTTTTTGTTTCTACTCTTTTTTTCAAGAGAAAGGAAGTGCCCCTGAGTCTCCAACTTCCTGTTCCTGTCCACCAGGCTCCTCCCAGTGCTTTGTCCATGTGGTGTTCACTTTCATTAGGAATTGGAGCTGAAAGGATCCCTCTTTGTGTTTGTCTGCTGCATCACAGCATTTAATTGGATTTATTGAGGAATTTTGGATTTGAACTTTTCTTTCACAAGTAAGTTTGAGAATTGAGAATTGGTGTACTGTAAATGTTTTTTTTTTTTACTACAGTTTTCTGTGCTTCTCAATCTTTCTTAAAAATTATTATTGGGGGAGGCCTGTACTGTTTTGGTAAATTTGCACAGTGCTACAACACGACCTTACAGTTTTTGTCTTCTTCGCGCGCTCAATGTGCGTGCTCGGGCGCGCGATCACGACGTTTTGTAAAGTTCGCACCGCCGAACACGCCGAATTTGCATTCTCGGAGCAATATCTCTCAAGTTGCCTAAAACGTTCCCGAAAATGTAGATGCTGTTAATTTTTGTAAAAGAAACTCCTCAGGTTGTCATTTGCTTGTTGTTTTTGGAGCATGGACCACTTACTGTTTCTGTCCTCTATGTACCTTGTTGTTAGACGGTGGCCTGATCATGTGGGCGGCTTAGTGGTGGCCATTTTGTCAAGCCAAGCATTGTCCTTTTGCCATAGGAATGTATTGTCTGTCTTCTCTTTCTTTTTATGTTTTTGGGTGTGGCCAGACCATGAGGGGGAGGCAGTTTTAATTCCTGGTACTAGTAGCAGCATCTGTGTTTTTGCCATACGCCTCCAAGCTTGTGGCCTACTGTGCCAGTTGGTAGGCCCAAGGGTACTACTAGAGTCCTCCTCATCATGGGTGCATGAAAGTTGTTCAACTGTTATAGGGGTGTTTAAGTTGTAAGTGTAACATCATGTGGGTCATGGATGGCTTTGGATTAATTAGAAAAATGTGTTTTTGGTGTTGAATTGCATGTTTTGGGTGTGTGTTGAATAATATGGCTTTTTCCTGCGCACTAGGTAACCCTAGAATTCAGCTCGCGTAGTTTTGGTAAGTTTGCACAGTGCTACAACGCGACCTTACAGTTTTTGTCGTCTTCGCGCACTCAATGTGTGTGCTCGTGCGCGCGATCACAACGTTTTGTTCAGTTCGTGCCGCCGAACACACCGAATTTGCATTCTCGCAAGCAATATCTCTCGAGTTGCCGAAAATGTTCCCGAAAATGTAGATGCTGTTCAATTTTGTAAAAGAAACTCCTCAGGTTGTCATTTGCTTGTAGTTTTTGGAGCATGGACCACTTACTGTTTCTGTCCTCTATGTACCTTGCTGTTAGACGGTGGCCTGACCATGTGGGCGGCTTGGTGGCGGCCATTTTGTCAAGCCAATCATTGTCCTTTTGCCATAGGAATGTATTGTCTGTCTTCTCTTTCTTTTTATGTTTTGGGGGGTGGCCAGGCCATGTGGGGGCAGCCATTTTAATTTCTGGTACTAGTAGCAGCCTCTGTGTTTTTGCCATAGGCCTCCAAGCTTGTGGCCTACTGTGCCAATAGGTAGGCCCAAGGGTACTACTAGAGTCCTCCTCATCATGGGTGCATAAAAGTTGTTCAACTGTTATAGGGGTGTTTAAGTTGTAAGTGTAACATCATGTGGGTCATGGATGGCTTTGGATTAATTAGAAAAATGTGTTTTTGGTGTTGAATTGCAGGTTTTGGGTGTGTGTTGAATAAAATGGCTTTTTCCTGCCCACTAGGTAATCCTAGAATTCAGCTCGCGTAGTTTTGGTAAGTTTGCACAGTGCTACAACGCGAACTTACAGTTTTTGTCGTCTTTGCGCGCTCAATGTGCGTGCTCGGGCACGCGATCACTGCATTTTGTTCAGTTCGCGCCGCCGAACACGCTGAATTTGCATTCTCGCGAGCAATATCTCTCGAGTTGCCTAAAACGTTCCCGAAAATGTAGATGCTGTTCAATTTTGTAAAAGAAACTCCTCAGGTTGTCATTTGCTTGTAGTTTTTGGAGCATGGACCACTTACTGTTTCTGTCCTCTATGTACCTTGTTGTTAGACGGTGGCCTGACCATGTGGGCGGCTTAGTGGCGGCCATTTTGTCAAGCCAAGCATTGTCCTTTTGCCATAGAAATGTATTGTCTGTCTTCTCTTTCTTTTCATGTTTTTGGGGGTGGCACTGGCCAGGCCATGTGGGGGCGGGCATTTTGTGTGACCTTCCATCCTGGTTTAGTTTTTTTGCCGCAGGCCTACAAAGTTGTTTGTTTTGTTTCTGCCAGTAGGCCTAGGGTCCCAGAGATAGTCAGTGGGGATGCTTGATGTAACGGTTTCCATTTTGTCTATTGAAATGAACATCATTTAGGGCATGGGTGGCAATGCATTGAATTTTCAAAAGTGGTATTTGGGGTATTGTTAACTGTTTGGGGGAAAACTACAAATGCCTTTGTTGTTTGTGTTGTTGTGTAACTTTCAAACCTTGTAGCCATGGGGATTTTCTTTTTTGCATTAAGCTGTGATGTAGGCATCCTCCTTTTTCTGTCCATATAGGGAGGGATATAGGCCTGGTTGAGTTAATTTTTTTCTGGCCTTTACCCATGTACCTGTGATGAGTGCCCATGTAGAGCTGTGGTGGTAGTAGTAGTGTGCTGTTTTGTTTTTGACAAATTGGCCTGTGTCTTGCCATTGTTCCTGTTGGCTTACTACTGTTCACATCCTCATTGCTATCTGCTGCAGGTCACTGATGCTGCATCCATCCAAAATGATGCACAAATTATTGATAAACAAGTTCCACTTCCACTACATTTCCATTTTAATTCTTTGCTATTCTTACTCTTACTGGATGTACTAATACTTCTAGTAGTAATTAAAGCTAAAAAAAATCCATATTCGACTGATGTTGTTCTGCCTTCTTTGCTTGTAGGTGCACAAAAGACTGAAGAGGAGGTGTCTCATCATTCATCGCCTGTTCTACTGCCAGACGGACGTCCTTCTGTACTACGTCATGTGTGGTGTGAGTGACTAACCTGACCAGACATCATTCTCAGCAACTTGTGCAACTGAGTGCTGCTGCTGACATCTGAAGAAGATGGGCCCAAAGAAAGCAGGTACCAGGTCCTCCAAGACCAAGAAGGTTGCTGAGAAGAAGGAAGAACAGAAGAAGGAAGTGACACTTAAGTCTGGTGTTGACCTGAAAACCTTTTTTGGGAGAAAAAAGTACTCCTGCAGCAGCAGTGACCGGGGTCCAAGCTGGGGCCAGCACCTCCGCATCAGTGGGCCCAAGCCACCACCCCAGGCCCAAGCAAATGAGTGGGGAAGAGGTAGCCAACCTAATGGTGGAAAGCAGTGATACTGAGCCAGACCTGAACTTATTTCAATCTCAAAGTAGTACACATTCCACTCAAGAGGGAACACAGCAGAAAAGTGGTGAACAACAACCAGCGCCCGCAATAGTAGATGTTCAACAACCACCGCCTGCAATAGTAGATGCTCAACGAAAAGATCAACCACAACCACCACCTGTAATATTAGTTGTTCCACAATCACCGCCCGCAATAGTAGATGTTCAACAAAAACAACTACCACAACCACCGCCTGCAATAGTTGTTGAAGAACCACCACTGGCAATAGTAGTTGTTGTTCCTCCCGAAGTCGGGGCAGTTCAGGAAATTGAGCCTGATGCAGAGCAAGAAGAGGCAGCACCTCATGCAGGAGATCTATTGGTTTCCAAATCCCCACCAAGGAAAAGGAGGGTTAGTCCATTGAGTTCTTCGCCAAGCATCCCTTCTGATGATCTTGACTTCAATTGGGAGCCAGAACGATCTGAGCATGAGCGGGAGAGACATCCCAAGAAGACCAGGCTAGGGAAAAGGAAGGTTTCAGGAAGCCTACCACTTATGGAGTGCAATGTTCAGCAGCCGGATAATGATGGTGATGATGAGTCAGACCCAGTCATCACAAGCATTACTCCTGGCCCTGAGGACATGGAGACCAACATTTTAACCCTATCAAGAATGGCTGCGACTAGGGATGTAATAGCACGCATACCACCAACACAGGCCACACCAAAACTACCTCCAGCTTCCATTTTTACATTTGCACAAAGCCGGCAGCGTCCTACATCCAGCACAAGTTCCACCTCAGCAGAAGGAGGTAGTGGTACTACTGCGCAGCCACATAGTGAAGTTCACCACACAACCTCCAGTTCATCCGGCATTGGAAGTGGCACTTCTAGCAGGAGACAAAAGTTAAGCTCCCCAGTGTGGGACTTCTTTACAGTTAGCGCAAATGAGGACAATATTGCTATATGCTCCATTTGTCATTCCTCTGTTAGTCGTGGTAAGCTTGGCACAAACTATGGTACCGGAGGCCAAATGACCCATATGAAAAAAACCACGTAATCCAGTGGGAGGACCACCTACGTATCATAAAAGCAGGAACCATTAATGTTGGTGGGGAAGCAGTAGAAGGTCCACGGGTAACCGGAAAGGATGAAGAGGGAGACATTCTATCTGGTAGTGGTACACTAAGTACCCCTGTCCCACTCCCCAGCACTGCAGTGGTAGAACTCAGAACCTCCGGATCAACAACATCTCTGTGGCACCAGAGTAAGAGTAACCCGGAGACACCAAGGAGTACGGGTGCGAAGTCTGCATCACGAAGTACTGCATCGGGCATATCTGAAAGAAATACCAAGCAGCGTACCATTCTTAGCATGTTTAGGCAGGAGGGAAAGTACGAGCGCAACCACCCAATAGCAAGTTTGTACAATGCTAAGCTTGCTAAAATGTTAGCTCTGGACCTTCTCCCTTTTTCTTTTGTTGAAGGGATGGGTTTCCTGGAATTTGTGTCAACCCTCTGCCCAAAATGGAATGTTCCCAGCCGCTACTATTTTGCCAGAGTTGCTGTTCCAGCACTACACCACGACATGCTGGAATTGCTTGGAAAAGCCTTGCAGCAGAGTGCTGTGCATAGTATCCACCTGACAACAGACTTGTGGAGCAGTAGCCAAGCCACAGATTACATGTGCATCACTGCACACTGGATCTCTTTTTCAGGTGTTAGAGACAATATATCTACAGGCATTGACACTACTGAGATTTTTAATGATGCTTGCAAACATGCTACTGTAGCCATGTTTGCTATGGAGCAATCGCATACTGCTGCAAACATTTTGGATGAGTTCAACAGCAAGGTCTTTGAATGGCTGCAACCAAGAGGCCTCAATATTGGTTTTGTTGCCACCGACAATGGCAGTAATGTAGTTAAGGCCATGGAAGATGGCCGCTATTTCAGGGTCACACTGTATTAACATTGTGGTTCAAGACTTTCTGAAAAGTGAAAGCAAAGTCAGCAACTTACTGACCATTTGCAGAAGAATCTGCACGCATTTCAATCATTCTTTTAAAGCCCGGTAGCAGCTACGGGTCATTCCACATGAGTGTAACATGCCAGTCAAAGCACTCATCCAGGAGGTACCAACATGTTGGAACTCTACATATTACATGCTCGACCGGCTGTTTGAGCAGTACATACCACTTAATGCTTATGTCATGACAAGAAGATCAGGGGATAATGCTGTTAAAGCCATGACCATTGAGATGTGGCAATGGGACCTCATTAAATGCCTGACTGAGATGCTACTTCCTTTTGAGGTCTTCACACGTGCAGTCAGCAGGGAGGACTGTACCATGAGCCAAACAATCCCATTGTTGTACATGCTTGAGCAAGAGCTGAAGGAGGTGTCTGAAACGTACGAAGGTGTGGAAGGAAAATGTGAAGCATGTAATTTTGCGAAGTCCTTAGCAAGCTGCTTATCTGAGAATACAAGGATTCAAAATAAGATTTTGTCACATCAACATTACATTACTGCCACAATTCTGGATCCACGGTACAAATTATTTGTGAACAGTAATGCAGTAATTCCTTTTTCAGAAGAGGATGTTGCCAAGTACAAAACTGTAATAGCCAAGGAAGCCACTGATTTAGAAAACGAACGGCTCTCAATTAGAGGCCTGCCAGTGCCAGCTGAGGTTCCGTGACAATTGTAAGTGGTGTTTTCGACTCGCACGAATATGGTCGAGTCCGGTATCTATGAACCGCAAATGACGAGTTTAGTGGGTGTACGCAGTTTCGCTGTATTAACCTAAATCGTTCGTCTGTTTCGTGGGTTTTTCTATCTGTACCCACGGGTTCCATCTTAGATACGGCATCCATTTTGTTTCTTGCCCTCAAGTAGCCAGCGAACGGACGTTGTCCGCTTCGCGACCCTGGGATTGTCACCATATTTGCGGAAGACACATGTCCTTTGAAAGTGTCTTTATGATGAGGGGGATGATACTGTAAGGCAGATGGCCCCGCTCGAGGCTCATATTGCCGTGCCGGTTTATTGTCTCAGCCGTGCATCTCATTAGGCACGTCCCTTTGATGCCTGTAGCTCGTGTTTCCCGATACCTCCTCTTTTACACCCTTTCCGATCTCCCCACTGTTTCCATCTTCCTCTGCACCTGTCCCTGTTCCTTCTTCGATCTGTTTTACTGCTGATTGGAATGTACTAATGGTGGGAAGATGGGTTTTTACAGTTGAGAACCGCCAAATGTTTCCGCACTTATGTTTCGGACTCTGAATGTATCAAAGTGACCAAAGCGACCCCTCTCGGGGATAATTATGGGAACCAAGTTGTAAACCTTTGTGTACCGTGTAAACCTATGGAAGAAACATGTATAAAAGGAGTGACCCACTTGCAGCAATTTGAAGCAGTCTCCCCAAGTTGCACGTGTTGTACTTGCTGTGACTTCTGTGTTCCCTGCAGTAATAAAACTCGAATCTGTGACGCCGAAGGAAGTGTCCCGTGTCTCTGTCATTCGTACGCCGGAGCAGGTTATCCACGAAGGTTTCAGGTGTTGTCCCCTGGCACCGCTGGGTCTTAAATAACCCAGTCCTTCACAGCCCAGGACAGTGCAAGTACTACTGAGCATCCTACAGAGTCAAGTTCTTCTTCACAGCATGCGAGCAGTGGTTTCAGGTTTGTTTATTGTACAGTTAATAAAAACTCACAATTATAAAACGTACAAATTTTAAAAAAGTCAGTATCTTCATTAAAACAAGTAGAGTGCAGTAGTTCAAATGTAAAAAGTCTCAGCTTTAGTTGTATATGAATCTGTGGAGTTTTCGTGGCCTTAATACTTCCACTTCGATGACCATGATAGCCAGGGGTATTTGTTTTGTTATTATTTGACTTCTGCTAGAGAAGACCCTCTGGTTTTTTCGTTTAGTCTTTTGGCCACCATCTCAAAGTATTTTGTTGTTCTGCAGTTTAGCTGAGTTTATTCAGGGTTAAAACAGAGCATCACGGCCTGCCTGCAGCTCGTTATGCCCTTCTGGTTCCATAATGCTCGTAGCAGGGAGCGCCTTATGTCCAGGAGGTTTGTGCAAATGCAGATTATGTGTATAAGGTCCTCTTTCGCAGAAATACAGAGGTGGCATTGATTTGTGGGGTTTTCCCTTGCCCATGGTGCCAGGTGCGGAGCTATAGGAATTCTGCCCATGCGCATGTTAAGAAACTTCTTTTTTGTCTTTTGTGTGAAGCCCATCGTTAGGTAGTCTTGTAGTTTTAGAGCGCTGTAACCTTTCAGCACCACTCAACTGTGCGCTCTCTTAGCTAGGGTGGCTTTGTCCTCGATTAGTGAAACCATCTTAGTGACTTTTGACACCACTTTTTTGAAGGTGCGAGGGTCAGTTGCCGACTCCCATAGGTCTGTAAGTCCTAAGACCTTCAGTGAATCCATTAAGTAGGTCCTTGCAGGTGAGTTGTCTCTAATCGATAGTTCCGTCCATAGATGGGCGTTTAAGGACCCTTGGTCCGCATCTCTGATTTTCCGCCAGCTTTTTAGGTATGCGCCTCTTCTCTCGACCGCTTGTTTCTGCAGGCCGAATTCTAGCCGAATTTGTGCTGGTGATGAGTTGTTGGGGAGATGGAATATTGCCCTGTATGCTCGACTGATGGTATTGTCTAGTGTTGTTTTGTCTTTTCCTCTCATGGCCTCGCTGCCGTAGGTGAGCATGAGCTGTAAGCGAGCTTTTAATACCTGTAGGAGAGGGCCCAGGGACCGGTCTGGGAGTACTTTCTGCAAAGGTCTTATCGATAGATGGAATGTCGTGCCCTTTCGGCGAATGGCATGTAGTTGTTGTTTGAAGGAGCCATTGGCGTCTATTATGACTCCTAGGTATTTGTAGCAGGTTACCTGGTCTAACCTCTGTCCGTTCAGGAACCATGCAGGTTTCCGTTTTTTATGGTAGTTTATTATCATTACTTTTGTTTTGTTTAAGTTGATAGTTAATGAGTTGGTTTTAGAAAATGCATTGGTTTTATTGAGGAGGTGTTGAAGACCGATAGGGGACCGACTGATGAGGACAAGGTCGTCAGCATATAGAAGATTTGAAAGCGTGATGTTGCCTAGTCTTGGGGCGTGGGATTTGACTGTCTCCAGTTCGTCGGGGAGGTCTGCGAGAAAAAGGTTAAACATCGTGGGGGCTAGGAAAGAGCCCTGTTTCAGGCCTTTACTGGTCTTGATTTGTCTCGAAAGATGCGTGCCAGAACCCAGCTTGATCCTGACCCAGGTGTCGGTATATAGCATTATCAGCTGTTGTAAGAGTGGGCCTGGAATTCCCCATCTGTCCAACTTCCGCCAGAGTTTTTGCCGATCTACATGGACGAACGCGGCACTGTAGTCAATGAAGCACGTGAAGAGTGCCCCCTTAGAGGTTTTTGCAGCGTTGGACAAAAGGGTTAGCGCCATGATGTTGGTTGAGGTGCCCTGGCCGCTGCGGAATCCAGTTTGGGTTGCTGCGATGATGTTTTTTTCTGTTGCCTAGGATGTTAATTCCTCCAAAATGAGGCCTGCATAGTATTTGGCCTCTGTATCGATGAGGGCAATAAGACAATAGCTGCTTGGGTCGTTCCTGGCTCCCTTTTTGTAGATCGGGCTTATTATTGAGCCTCTCCAGGATGTTGGTATGCTGGCCGTTCCTCTTATTGCGTGAAATACTGGTATCAGAGTATTGCACCAGAAGGCTGGGTCTTGCTTGTATAGGATCGGCAGTATCCCGTTGGGACCGGGGGCCCCCTCGAGTTTGCCTTTCAGGATTAGTTTCCTTAACCTGTCTGGATTGACCTGGTGTAATATTTCTTCTCGGTGCGCAGTTGGGTCCAGTATGGGTGAATGACCTCTAGCCTCGACTGGGTTTTGGTCCTTGATTGGTTTAGACCTGCCGGCTTGGTTCTCTTTGTGGAGGAATGTGCCCAGTTTGTCGGGGCTCTGATACCCTGCGTCTGACCTCTCTCCCCCTGTTGGCTTGACCACTGCTGGGTCCGCTGTGTTAAAGTGAGCTGATAGATGAGTAGCCCAGTCAGATTCGGAGATGTTGGAGTCAATGCCTTTGTGGCCTGGTTGTTGGAGACTATGGATGATCTTCCAGAAGCCGGAACTATTCTTCTGTTTGGAGTTGTGGAGGATTTTTGCCCAAAGGTCCTCATTTAGTTGCCTTTTTCTTTCCCAGGTCTTATTTTTTAGCAGTGCTTTTAGGTTGCGGGGGTGCTTTTGGGTGCCCTCGATGTAAGGATGTTTTCAGAGTTCTTTGAGGGTCTTTTTTATTTCTTTCTTTATGTTTTTTGTCTCTGCAGTTGTTATTTTGCCGTATGTGATCCTGGCGATGTTATTGCCTTTTTGGGTTTTTATCTCTGTTGCGTGTTTGACTCCTATTTCCGTGACGAATCGAACCCAGGCGTCGAGGGGGTTTTTGTTTGAGCTGGATGTCTGATGTAGGATTATTTTAGCGCTATTTAGGAGTTTCTCGGGCTCGGTGGGTTTACATCTTATTCTTCTGTAGTTGGTGGTGTGTTCTGTAGCAAAGTATCTTCTTGGAACTGCATTATTCACGCTGGTAAATTCAAGAGTGGATTCTAGCGGCAGGTGGTCGCTTTGGGTGCTGTATCCTATCTTGAACGAGCTTATCTTCTCGTACAGTGGGAGAGATACGAGCATGAAATCGAGGTGTGAAAAGGTGCTTGATGAGAAATAAGTCGGTGCTGGAGGAATGTCCTCAGGGAGTCGTCCGTTGAGCACTCCCAGGTTTAATTGCTTGAGATCTTGTACAAACTGGGTTGCGGTTTTGGTGTATCTGTTTCGGGGGGGGAGAGATTGGCTTGGGATTTTCCAGATGGTATCCATTTCCTTTGTCATATCGTCCGTGTTTTTTTCTCTGAAAAGGTTGAGGTTAAAATCTCCTGCCACAAGTACGTTTTTCATGTCCCCCTCGGCCATGAGCCTTGTCAGTTCTTTGATGAGTTCCCTTGACCCTGATTTTTTGTGCTTTGGATGAATGTATGTGTTTATGACGTGTAGCTGTTGAATGACCTGTTCGTTTTTAACTGCAAATGATATACACTGTATTCCGTTTGGCGGGTTGATGTCATGGTTCAACGATGATCTTAAGAAGTCCAAGAAACTCTGCCGCACCCTTGAAAAAGCTTGGAAAAAAGATCCAACCACCAGCACCAAGGACGCCTTCAAAAACGCCACCCGCACTCACCACCAACTAATCCGAAAGGCCAAGAAAACAGCATTCAAGGATCGACTTGACAACAACGCCCACAACAGCAAGGAACTTTTCAACATCGTCAAGGAGTTTTCCAATCCCTCGGCCAACTCCAACGACATCACCCCCTCTCAAGCCCTCTGCGACTCCCTAGCCTCATTCTTCCACAACAAGATTGCAGACATCCACAACAGCTTCGACAACCAACCCGGAGTCCAACCCACCCAACCACATGCTGAACACTCTCCCCCCTTGAACACCCTTAACGACTGGAACCCAATCTCCACTGAGGACACCATCCGCCTGATGAACTCCATCCACTCAGGATCCCCCACAGACCCATGCCCTCACCACATCTTCAACAAAGCAGACTCCGTCATAGCACCGCACCTCCGAGACGTCATCAACTGCTCCTTCAACTCCGCCACCTTCCCGGAAAGCTGGAAACACGCTGAACTCACCGCCCTTCTGAAAAAACCCACAGCGGACCCCACCGAACTCAAAAATTACCGCCCCATTTCGCTCCTTCCATTCCCGGCCAAAGTAATCGAGAAAGCTGTCAACAACCAGCTCGCCGCTTTCCTCGAAGCCAACAAATCCCTCGACTCCTCACAATCTGGCTTCCGAGCAAAACACAGCACTGAGACCGCCCTCATCGCAGCAACAGACGACATTCGAACTCTACTGGACAATGGAGACACAGTCGCCCTCATCCTCCTCGACCTCTCTGCAGCATTCGACACAGTCTGCCACAGCACCCTTTTACAACGCCTCAGCAACATCGGAATACAAGGAAAAGCACTTGAATGGATCACCTCGTTCCTCACCGGAAGAACCCAGAGAGTCCGCCTTCCACCATTCAAGTCCGAGGCAACCGAAGTCATCTGTGGCGTACCACAAGGATCCTCACTCAGCCCCACCCTCTTCAACGTATAAATGAGCCCCCTCGCGGCCATCGCCCGCCAACACAACCTCAACATCATCTCTTACGCGGATGACACTCAACTAATCCTTTCTCTCACCAAGGACCCCAGCACCGCCAAAACTAACCTACACGAAGGAATGAAAGAAGTTGCTGAATGGATGAAACACAGCCGTCTGAAACTGAACTCAGATAAAACAGAAGTCCTCATCCTAGGTACATCCCCCTCTGCATGGGACGACTCCTGGTGGCCGGAAGCCCTTGGAAAAGCACCCATCCCGACAGACCACGCACGGAACCTAGGCGTTATCCTGGATTCTTCACTTTCAATGAACAGACAAGTCAGCGCCGTATCCTCATCCTGCTTCAACATTCTTCGCATGCTCAAAAAAACATTTCGATGGATCCCCACCGAAACCAGGAAAACAGTCACCCATGCTCTGGTCACGAGCCGACTGGATTACGGAAACACCCTCTACGCAGGTACTACCGCTAAACTCCAGAAGAAACTCCAACGAATCCAAAACGCCTCAGCCAGAATCAAATTAGACATCCCACGCAACGAACACATCTCTGGTCACCTGAAAGACCTCCACTGGCTACCCGTCAACAAGAGAATCACTTTCCGACTGCTAACCCACGCACACAAATCACTCTACGACATCGGACCAGAATGCCTCAACTCACGACTGTCCTTCTACACCCCCTCCCGCCAACTACGTTCTTCCAGCCAAGCCCTCGCCACTGTACCTCGCATCAACAAGACCACCATGGGAGGCAGATCCTTCTCATACCTGGCTGCTAAAACTTGGAACTCACTCCCCACTTACCTTCGCCTTACCCAGAACCACCTAGCATTCAGAAAGCAACTTAAAACGTGGATATTTGACAAGTAATCCTCCTCCCCTTCCTTAGCGCCTTGAGACCCTCTGGGTATGTAGTGCGCTATATAAATTCTCTGACTTGACTTGACTTGCTCTTTTTATTTCCGTTGCGCCGATGGTGGGTACTGAGGAGAGTATTGCGAGTCCTCCTGAGCATCGGCCATAATGGGAGCCTCTGGTTGCCGGATGGGTCAGAGTTGTATAGCCTTGTAAAGGGATGTCATTTGGTTCCCATGTTTCCTGAAGTAGGATCAGGTCAAAACTGTTTAAGTAATTTTGTGTGTCTGGGTCGTCCAGTTCGATTGAGAGGCCATTAATGTTCCAACTGCATATTTTGATTTTAGTGAGGGTGGCCGTTGGGTCGGGTGCTAAGGGTGGCAGTTTTTGTCAGATGGAGTCTCCTCCGGGTATAGTACGTGTGATTTTAAGACTGCGTGATGTTGTTTGCTGAGTGGAGGGCTTGTGAGAAAATGGCAAATATTTGTCAAACCCTGGGGAATGACTGAGCGCTCCTTTTAGTATTGATTTGGCCGGTTGGGTGAGTTCTTGCTTCCTTTCTTCAAGGAGCAGAGTGGGGTAGGGTGGCTTTTTTTCTGCTACGAGTTTGATTCCCCACTGTGAAAAAATGGGAGATTCTTCCATAATTAGGTTTGCTACCTCCCTTGATGACCATGTGGTCTTTGTTGTTTCGTTTCCTTGTGGGTGGGGGGCTGATTGTAATTCGAGTGTTAGCAGATCGGTGGTTTTTATGTTTTTTAGTTTCTCGATTGAATTAATGAGCTTTAAAATGTTGCCCCTGTTTAGAGTGTCCACTCTTCCTCTGGAGATGAATTCTGGAATGAATAAGATTGTGTCTGAGTCCTTTTCTCCCAGGGGAGATATTTGCTGATGCTTTTGTTGCTCGGTTTGGGTGTTACCGTGTGGTTTATGAATGTACGCTGTTGTTGTTCTGCTATTCAATGTCACACCCTCCGGTTTCTCCTTTATCTGGCTGCTTTACGAGATGTCGACACTTATTGATCGGCGGTTCTGTGTTGTTTCACTGGTGCCGGTCTCATGTTTGTTACAGGTGCATTTTTCTGAGGAATTTTTTGGTGTAGCTTCGGTTTGGGTTGGATTGGGGTCCTCTCGGGGCTGTCTGCTTGCTTCCGGGGTTGATTGTGTTGTTACCGCTTGATAGGCCCGTTGCTCTTTTTGTTCCTGTCCTGGTGGGTTTCCGGTTGTCGGTTTAAATGGTTGGCTGACAGGGTTCTGTTCTAAGTAGGGGCTGGGGGCCTCTTTTAGAAGCGCGAAGGATCCTATTCCTACTTCTGTTGGTGTCTTTGTTTGTAATGAATTTATGGGTGGTAATGGGAGATTTGTAGGTTCCTTTTGGTGCTTGCTGTCTCCTGGCTGCTCCTTGTCCCTCGGTGTGGTGAGTTGACTGTGCTCTTCTCTACTTTTCAATTCTGTTGTTTTCTTGTTCCGGCCCTTTCTTTTTTGCTTACGTCGGGCCCCTTTCTTTTTTGCTTACGTCGGGCCTGTGCGTTAAGTGGGATTTCCAGTTCTTCAGCTTGTCCTCTTTTGAAGATGTTCCGAGGCGGTTCTTCAGGTGAGCTTGGTATGGGTGGGGGCAGGCACCACTGCATGATTGTTTTTATTTTGTGTGGTTCTTTGCTGTTTTCTGTTGCCCCTTTGAGGTGAGGGTTATGGGGCCATCTCGTTGGTGATGGAGATTTCGCTGAAATTGGTTTTATTACTGACTTATCATGCCTTTCGATTATTGAGGGGGGCTTTGTGATATTTGTTTTTATGTCCTCCAGAAGGTTTCCCAGCATCGTAGGTAGAGATGATAGTTTGTCAATGATTGGGGAGCAGATGCAGTTGGTTCTTTCAATTTGAATAAGGTTAGCTGACTCCTGTCCTCTTTTTATTAGGCCGTTAAGGTCAGCTAGTTTTCTGTCGATGGCCTCTGCTAAGCTTTGTAGGACTGACAGTTGTAGATCGAGTTTATCTGATTGATACTGAAGTGCTGTATTGAGTAGGGTTGCCCAGAAGAGGTTAGGGGGATCTCCGGTCCCCTCTGTTGGGAGATGGGAGTTTTCTTCACTGTTACCATTGGTGGGTCCTGTGACGTTGTATGTTGCCACTAACTCGCTCCGTTCTTGAGATACCAGGAAAGACATGTCCCTATCTGGGGAGCTTTGATCCCCTCTTACTATGTGTGGTGGCGGGTTTGCAGGGCCAGGTTTTGGTCCTGGTGTGTCGGGGGCCTCAGTGTGGTTTTGAGTTATTTGTGCTGTATGGACGATGGGTGCTAGTGGAGGTACTGATTCTTGAGTTGTTGGTACTTCTGCCGCCCCTTGGTGTGTGTGTGGGGAGGAATTGTTTGGAGATGTTTTTTGTTGCTATCCGGCCCCAAGGGCCCTGGCAGCTCTGACAGGTGTTTCCTTGCTGTGTCCTCCTTTAGTGAGGGACTTATTTGGATTGGTTCCTCATTACGTCCATCACTGCTTCCCTTAATTGGTTCCTCTGGTGGGGGGGCTTGGCTGGTGATGCCTTCTAGTGACTCCTGCCTTCTGGTTTCTATTACCCCATTGCCCCCTATGCCTGCTTCGCCTCCTACGTTGTTCGTTCTTTCCCTTTGGGTCGGAGCGTTGTGAATTTCTGCTACTGAGTAGCTCGTAGTTTGTGAAAAGGCGTAATTTGCTTTGGCGGGTTGTAATGGGGATTTGAGGCCTGTTATGGAGTCATTCGAGGAGAATATGACATTTCCTGGATTTTTTAGGAAGGCAAATTTTGTGTAGATTTTCGGTTGAAAATTGTGTTTTTTCTCTGTTTGCTGACCCGCTACGAGCAGTGTGTTTGCTTCCCAGCAGTCACCAACACAAACAATAACAGCAACCGCACCAACAGGATCTGATTCATCAGACACAAGCAAAAAAATAGCTGCTTGGTTTCTACATAAAGGGATGGGGAAGTCAGTTGCTGTCGCAAAGCAAAAAGAGGACGAGCAAACCAGAGCACCAATGAACATTGAGCGGATGGTCCAGGCCTATCTGGATGACACAACAGAGGTGTTCATGGAGCAAAGCCCATTGGTGTATTGGTATAGGACAAGAAGCCAATGGCCACTGCTCAGCAGGCTGGCGAGTGGTCGCTCCCCAGTGTCCCCTCGTGACACTCGGTATCGTTGTGCTGCTTTTGCCATTGATTTCTGCCTAATTGCATTTGCCTGCTGTGTGCCTGCCTGCCGAGTCGTTCTTTTTGTTATTTAATTAATTATATGTGCCGCTTTCACTGTACTCGGTATCGTTGTACCGCTTTTGCCCTTGATTTCTGCCTAATTACATTTGCCTGCTGTGTGCCTGCCTGCCGAGTTGTTCTTTTTGTTATTTAATTAATTATACGTGCCGCTTTCACTATATTTGCGCGTTCTGACTAGCGCGACGCTGTGCACTGGCAATAGTAGTTGTTGTTCCTCCCGAAGTCGGGGCAGTTCAGGAAATTGAGCCTGATGCAGAGCAAGAAGAGGCAGCACCTCATGCAGGAGATCTATTGGTTTCCAAATCCCCACCAAGGAAAAGGAGGGTTAGTCCATTGAGTTCTTCGCCAAGCATCCCTTCTGATGATCTTGACTTCAATTGGGAGCCAGAACGATCTGAGCATGAGAGGGAGAGACATCCCAAGAAGACCAGGCTAGGGAAAAGGAAGGTTTCAGGAAGCCTACCACTTATGGAGTGCAATGTTCAGCAGCCGGATAATGATGGTGATGATGAGTCAGACCCAGTCATCACAAGCATTACTCCTGGCCCTGAGGACATGGAGACCAACATTTTAACCCTATCAAGAATGGCTGCGACTAGGGATGTAATAGCACGCATACCACCAACACAGGCCACACCAAAACTACCTCCAGCTTCCATTTTTACATTTGCACAAAGCCGGCAGCGTCCTACATCCAGCACAAGTTCCACCTCAGCAGAAGGAGGTAGTGGTACTACTGCGCAGCCACATAGTGAAGTTCACCACACAACCTCCAGTTCATCCGGCATTGGAAGTGGCACTTCTAGCAGGAGACAAAAGTTAAGCTCCCCAGTGTGGGACTTCTTTACAGTTAGCGCAAATGAGGACAGTATTGCTATATGCTCCATTTGTCATTCCTCTGTTAGTCGTGGTAAGCTTGGCACAAACTATGGTACCGGAGGCCAAATGACCCATATGAAAAAAACCACGTAATCCAGTGGGAGGACCACCTACGTATCATAAAAGCAGGAACCATTAATGTTGGTGGGGAAGCAGTAGAAGGTCCACGGGTAACCGGAAAGGATGAAGAGGGAGACATTCTATCTGGTAGTGGTACACTAAGTACCCCTGTCCCACTCCCCAGCACTGCAGTGGTAGAACTCAGAACCTCCGGATCAACAACATCTCTGTGGCACCAGAGTAAGAGTAACCCGGAGACACCAAGGAGTACGGGTGCGAAGTCTGCATCACGAAGTACTGCATCGGGCATATCTGAAAGAAATACCAAGCAGCGTACCATTCTTAGCATGTTTAGGCAGGAGGGAAAGTACGTGCGCAACCACCCAATAGCACGTTTGTACAATGCTAAGCTTGCTAAAATGTTAGCTCTGGACCTTCTCCCTTTTTCTTTTGTTGAAGGGATGGGTTTCCTGGAATTTGTGTCAACCCTCTGCCCAAAATGGAATGTTCCCAGCCGCTACTATTTTGCCAGAGTTGCTGTTCCAGCACTACACCACGACATGCTGGAATTGCTTGGAAAAGCCTTGCAGCAGAGTGCTGTGCATAGTATCCACCTGACAACAGACTTGTGGAGCAGTAGCCAAGCCACAGATTACATGTGCATCACTGCACACTGGATCTCTTTTTCAGGTGTTAGAGACAATATATCTACAGGCATTGACACTACTGAGATTTTTAATGATGCTTGCAAACATGCTACTGTAGCCATGTTTGCTATGGAGCAATCGCATACTGCTGCAAACATTTTGGATGAGTTCAACAGCAAGGTCTTTGAATGACTGCAACCAAGAGGCCTCAATATTGGTTTTGTTGCCACCGACAATGGCAGTAATGTAGTTAAGGCCATGGAAGATGGCCGCTATTTCAGGGTCCCGTGTTTGGCACACTGTATTAACATTGTGGTTCAAGACTTTCTGAAAAGTGAAAGCAAAGTCAGCAACTTACTGACCATTTGCAGAAGAATCTGCACGCATTTCAATCATTCTTTTAAAGCCCGGTAGCAGCTACGGGTCATTCCACATGAGTGTAACATGCCAGTCAAAGCACTCATCCAGGAGGTACCAACATGTTGGAACTCTACATATTACATGCTCGACCGGCTGTTTGAGCAGTACATACCACTTAATGCTTATGTCATGACAAGAAGATCAGGGGATAATGCTGTTAAAGCCATGACCATTGAGATGTGGCAATGGGACCTCATTAAATGCCTGACTGAGATGCTACTTCCTTTTGAGGTCTTCAAACGTGCAGTCAGCAGGGAGGACTGTACCATGAGCCAAACAATCCCATTGTTGTACATGCTTGAGCAAGAGCTGAAGGAGGTGTCTGAAACGTATGAAGGTGTGGAAGGAAAATGTGAAGCATGTAATTTTGCGAAGTCCTTAGCAAGCTGCTTATCTGAGAATACAAGGATTCAAAATAAGATTTTGTCACATCAACATTACATTACTGCCACAATTCTGGATCCACGGTACAAATTATTTGTGAACAGTAATGCAGTAATTCCTTTTTCAGAAGAGGATGTTGCCAAGTACAAAACTGTAATAGCCAAGGAAGCCACTGATTTAGAAAACGAACGGCTCTCAATTAGAGGCCTGCCAGTGCCAGCTGAGGTTCCGTGACAATTGTAAGTGGTGTTTTCGACTCGCACGAATATGGTCGAGTCCGGTATCTATGAACCGCAAATGACGAGTTTAGTGGGTGTACGCAGTTTCGCTGTATTAACCTAAATCGTTCGTCTGTTTCGTGGGTTTTTCTATCTGTACCCACGGGTTCCATCTTAGATACGGCATCCATTTTGTTTCTTGCCCTCAAGTAGCCAGCGAACGGACGTTGTCCGCTTCGCGACCCTGGGATTGTCACCATATTTGCGGAAGACACATGTCCTTTGAAAGTGTCTTTATGATGAGGGGGATGATACTGTAAGGCAGATGGCCCCGCTCGAGGCTCATCTTGCCGTGCCGGTTTATTGTCTCAGCCGTGCATCTCATTAGGCACGTCCCTTTGATGCCTGTAGCTCGTGTTTCCCGATACCTCCTCTTTTACACCCTTTCCGATCTCCCCACTGTTTCCATCTTCCTCTGCACCTGTCCCTGTTCCTTCTTCGATCTGTTTTACTGCTGATTGGAATGCACTAATGGTGGGAAGATGGGTTTTTACAGTTGAGAACCGCCAAATGTTTCCGCACTTATGTTTCGGACTCTGAATGTATCAAAGTGACCAAAGCGACCCCTCTCGGGGATAATTATGGGAACCAAGTTGTAAACCTTTGTGTACCGTGTAAACCTATGGAAGAAACATGTATAAAAGGAGTGACCCACTTGCAGCAATTTGAAGCAGTCTCCCCAAGTTGCACGTGTTGTACTTGCTGTGACTTCTGTGTTCCCTGCAGTAATAAAACTCGAATCTTTGACGCCGAAGGAAGTGTCCCGTGTCTCTGTCATTCGTACGCCGGAGCAGGTTACCCACGAAGGTTTCAGGTGTTGTCCCCTGGCACCGCTGGGTCTTAAATAACCCAGTCCTTCAGTTGGCACCCAACGTGGGGCTGCATCAGTGGTACCGGTCCAAGCCCGACGATCGTGAGGAACTTCGTGTGAAATCTCCGAGGGAAGGTGCACTCCGCTTCATCGATCCTGTTGTCGAAACAAGTGGCCCGAAGACTTTTCCCGCGAAGATTCCCGCCTCCTGACGGCTGCGACGGACTGCTGCCCTGACTGTAGACCTGTTTTGGCGCCTGGCGTAGACCTTGGTATAGCGAGACGATTGACGGGCCTTCCTGGTGACGCCATCGATCTTTGAGTTAAGTATTTGTGGGTCGCTCCCAGAGTTCTTGGTTGTGGTTCCTTAGTTGTTGCATGGTTCCATTGCATTTGTGGTTCTTGGTACTTTGTTGTGTTATTTGACGACTGCAGCCGCCAAAAACCGAGGGTTTTTGCTCTTTACTGGGACTTGGTAAATCCTGTAACCCTTGAAGTTTGTGAAACACGGCTAGTGTGCAAGATGCCTGGTCGCTGTACTTTGTTTAGTTGTTTCAGACGTTGTGGTACGGATTCCCGACTGGAGGACTCTTGTCCGATACCTCCGGTTGGAACCCCCACTTATGAGCTCTACAGTAAGCACGGACTAGGTCCTATTACTTTTAATGAATATTGGATTTGTTACACTAAAAAAGATGGTGTCCTTAGTTGGCCACCTCATGGTAGTTTTGAGACCCCGATTTTAGATAACCTCGAGGCTAAATTGTTTAAGAAAAAGTCAAGGCCGGCCATGTTTGATGCTTTTCGGTTGTGGCGTAAAGAAGCCCGAGAGAGAGAGATCAGGCAGACTAAACGTAATCAGAGAGATGGTGTTGCTACCATTGTAAAGAAAGCAGAGCAGTTTCAGCGTGATAAGGAGGATAAGGAAAAGGAAGTGTTTGATAGGCTACAGCGTATGTCCATAGATAAATGCTATCCTGCTTTGCCTACGGAGTCGGATAAGAAGGAAGAATCAGTTGAGGATCCTTTAATGTCTTATCTTATGAAGTCGCCACCTCCGTATGTACAGGTTACCGCAGCTCCCGTGGTTCCCCCTGTACCTGCTCCTCAACCTGTTCCTCAACCTGCACCCGTTCTTCCGACTGTTCCTGCTCCTTTGCCTACTGCTATTCCTACTGCTCCTCCACTTCCACATACTCCTGCTCCCGCTACTGCTCCTGCTCTACTTACACCTGTTGCTTCTTCTGTTTCTACCTCTTCTCTTGTTAGTCCTTTGTGCTATACTTCTCCATCTACTCGAAGTCGTACACCTCCTGTTGCGGCTAGCTTCTTTAATTCTCTCGGACCTGTTCTTGGGTCCGCCGGTTCGGACGGTCCTCAAAGGCGTAGCCAGCTTCCCGGTAATAGGGAACGTGCTGCGCTGTATAATATGGCGATGGGTTGGATGACATATCCTCTTAGAAATCCTCCACGTGCTGTACTTGACACGTTCTGTCAGTTTAATATTCCGACACAGAGATACGTTTTCGAGGAAATGTGCAAGGTTTTGCGCGATCAGATATCGGCCGATGCACCTGATGATGTGTTGACCGCTTTGTCTGATCTACAGCTTCAGTTCTCGAAAGGACTGATAGTGGATACCAACGTTCGACGCGCTGTTGAACGGTTGTTATCTTTTTGTCCCACTCCTATACCTCAAGCTTTGTTTGTTGAGGATGTTGAGAGACAGTTGGATGCTTCTGGTCAGTTTCCCATGCGGGAAGTTCCACCAGTGTGGATGCCAGGCGATGCTAATGCTGTTCCTATTATTCTGCCACATTTCCAGAGAGTATGGATACATCTCCCATGGAAACGGTCGGAAGTTTTACAGGTGAAGCAATCTTTGCCTGATCCTCGCAAAAATCCTGCAGGATATTATAAGGAATTATCGCAGCTCGTAGACGCTACGATAATGAATCTTGCCGATATCGATATGCTGTTTGGCAATGTTGTACCGCAACCGGTATGGGCTAAGATTCGTCAGGAAGATCATGCAAACGAATTGGGTGGTGATTGGGCTGCCCTTACGGCGGCAGATACTCGACAAGTTGGTGGGGCTAAGCCCGAGCAGCTCATTACGGCTCTCCCACAGAGAATAATTACGCTAATGAAAACACTTATGCCAGCTATGAGGGTGAACTGGGACAAATTGTCAGCTTGTAAGCAGAAAAAGGACGAGAGTGTCTCTGATTTCTTTACGAGATTTGAGGAGGCATTCATCGATCATAGTGGTCAGGATATGGGCACTGAGGGTGGTCAACGGTTGTTTGTGGATAAATTTGTCTCTAACTTATTGCCCGACTTGAGCAATAAATTGAAAAACTCTGAGAGTGCGTGGGCCGTCTCTACCTCGGCTCAAATATTGGCTACGGCACAGTATTATGAGAACAGAGAAAAAGAGGAGAACGACCGCGCTGATAAAAAGACGAAAGAACTTAAAACAAAAGTGTTGTTACAGCAGGCTTATCCTCCGCGTTCGAATCAGAATGCTTCACAGCAAAATAGATCGCAGCCACAATCGAATAGATCGCAATCTCGAAATGACTCTTCCTCCCAAAGGTCTTCGTTAGGATACAATCAGTGTGCCTATTGTAGACAGGAGGGTCACTTAAAATTCAATTGTCCTGTTCTAAATGATCGTAATAGTGGTAACTCCTCTAGGGGAGGTCGTGGTGGTTCTCAGCAGACATCACGTGGTAGAGGTCGTGGTGCTCAAAATGATCGTTCAGACAACTCATCGAATTCCAATAACTGTTTTGATCAACGTGGATCATCGCAAGGACGATATGCGCAGTACAATGTAGATGATTATTACGTCGATCAGGGAACTGACGACAGTAATTACTAGGACAGCCATAGACAAGGAGAGGGAGTGGTATCAGTTCCGGTTGATCAGAGAGGGCCTTATGTCGCAGTTGCTACATCGGGCGTCGTTGAGCCTTTTCTGTTGGACACTGGTGCAGCGAAAAGTTCCATAATGCATTCAAAACTCCCTGGCGCACCTTTGTCTGGCTTAACAAATGTTTCCGTTGGATTCTCTGGCGCCCCCGTTAGCAATCCAGTTTCGCGCCCTTTGCCTCTTACAATTGGGCCTCGTGAGCTTGAAGCTCCGTTGATTTTGACTACTGGTTGTGGTGAAAATCTTTTGGGCCTGGATTTGCTAAAACGTTTGTATGCAACTTTGTATTGTTCTTCTGCGGGAGTAAAGCTTACGTTAGGTGAGAGGGTTGTCTCTCCTATGTACTTGTCTCTCGATAAGCTTCCACCGGAATTGAGTTCTCTTCCTACATCTTTGTGGGCAACAGGTCCCAATGATGTGGGCCTGCTTGACATCTCCCCTTGCGTTGTTCAGCTGAAATCTAAAGTGCGATTGCCACGTATTCCCCAGTATCGTATCTCTCTTGATGGTGAACGTGCACTGTTAGCGATTATCTATGATCTGATCGAGCAAGATGTTATTGAGGAAACTCGGGGAAACGTGTGCAACAGCCCTGTACTGCCCATTCTAAAACGTACTGATCCTTGGAAGCCGCCTGTTTATCGTTTTTTTATTGATTTACGGGAGGTAAATAAGATTCAGCATCTGCGTCCTGGTTCTCAGTGATCGATCTGAAGAATGCGTTCTTCAGCATTCCGATTGCCGAAGAAAGCAGAGACCTTTTCGGTTTCTCTCTTGGTGGTCGCAGCTTCCGGTTTAAACGTGCTCCTCAGGGCTACTGTGAGAGTCCATCGATTTACAGTCAAGCCTTGAAGGGTCAACTGGATGCGTTTACGTTGCCGGTTGGTGCGGCCCTGATCCAATATGTCGATGACTTATTGGTAGCTGCAGATACTCAGGACATTTGCAAAATTGCTACGGTGTCGTTGCTGCAACATCTCTGTGACTTACATCAAAAGGTGTCACCTTCTAAACTCCAATATTGTTGTCAAGAAGTAACCTATCTAGGTCACTTATTGTCAAAGGAGGGAAGGCGGTTGACCCCAGAGAGAATTGCAGCAATTGCGCGAATGACTGTGCCAACAACCCAAAGATATGTGCGTGCCTTTTTAGGTATCACGTCATACTGCAGACAGTGGATTCCAAATTTTTCATTGCTAGCGAAACCATTGGTGGCTCTTACGTGCAAGGATGTTTCAACTCCTTTACCATGGACGGAAGAATGTCAGAAGAGTTTTTCTGAATTGCGTGATTCATTGTGTTCGGCTCCTGTGTTAGGTACTCCTGATTACAGCAAGCCGTTTACATTATATGTTCACGAGAGGGAAGGTTGTGCTTTGAGTGTCTTAACGCAACCTTTTGGTGGTAAGCAACGTCCATGTGCATAATTTTCCTCGACCTTGGACCCGGTAGCTAGAGCATTGCCGAGTTGTTTGAGAGCAACAGCGGCAGCTGCGGTGTCCATCCGACAATCAGCAGGATTGGTCATGGATAATATGCTTACGGTGATGGTTCCGCATGCAGTCGATACCCTTTTGAATCGTACGAAAACTCAGCACTTGACGAGTGCGGGGTTGTCTGGATACGAGTTGACGCTGCTGGCAAGTCATATTCAGATAAAACGTTGCAATGTCCTGAACCCGGCAACTTTGTTACCAATTAGCACAGAGTCAGATGAAATTGCAGAGCATGACTGCTATTTGAGGACTGAAGAAGAAACGAAAGGTCGCGTGGACCTTAAAAAGACTCCTTTAGAAAATCCGGATGGAACTTTGTATGTGGATGGTTCATGTTTTAAATTGCCGAATGGTGATGTGACTACTGCATATGCTGTTGTAACTTTGAATACTGTTGTGGAAGCTGCGAGATTGAATCAGAATTCTGCCCAGGCTGCAGAACTGATTGCTCTCACTAGAGCATGTGTGTTAGCGAAAGGGAAACGTGTGAATGTGTTTACCGACAGCCAATATGCGTTTGGCGTCGCCCATAGCTTTGGACGGTTGTGGAGAGAGAGAGGTTTTATGACGTCACATGGTACGAAGATTCAGCATGGTCAGCTTGTGAATGATCTTTTGGATGCACTTACGCTGCCTAAGCAGGTAGCGATTGTTAAATGTAGTGCGCATCGTAAGGTGACGGATGATGTCGGTCGTGGTAATGCATTTGCGGATGAGACTGCTAAGGAGACTGCCCGAAACCTTAGCACCTGAATGTATGTGACGAGTTCGGTTAGGTGGCCTACAGAGACGAGTATGTGTGAGGATACTATCGAGAGTGTGAAAGCGATACAGAATGAGGCCACCGAGACTGAAAAGGCGAAGTGGAAAGAAAGTACGGGAAAGTTGGATGCGAATGGTTGTTGGATCGATTTGTCGGAACATAAGAGATGGATGTTGCCAGATGCGTATGTGCTGGCTGTTGTGACAATGGCACATGGGTTAGCACATATTAGCGTGAAAGGTATCTGTAAGTTGCTGTCCCCTGTGTGGAAGAATGATGGTATCATGAAATGTGCTGAACGTCTGGTTAAGAATTGTATGGTATGTATGTTATACAATCCTGGTAAGGGAACCCCAACACCCCCTGGTAGTTTTGCTCCCCCTTCATGTCCTTTTGCGGTAATTCAATTAGACTTCATCCATATGGAGCGATGCAATAACCTGAAATACGTTTTAGTTGTGGTTTGCGCATTCTCCCGATGGATTGAAGCCTATCCTCTCAAAGACAACACTGCTTTGTCAACTGCGAAAATCCTACTGAAGGAATACTTTCCTCGGTATGGAATGCCTCGGATTGTGTGGTCTGATAACGGAAGTGAGTTTGTGGGGAGTGTGATGAAGAATGTGTGTAAGGGCCTTGGAATTACTCAAAAATTCCATAGCGCCAATCATCCCCAGTCAGCTGGTTTGGTTGAAGGGTATAATGGCACCCTTAAACTAAAGCTAGCGAAGATTCAGGCTACGACTGGTCTTTCGTGGCCTGACGCTTTACCCTTAGCTTTATTGTCAACAAGGGCGACAGTACACTCCCGAGTAGGGCTCAGTCCCTACGCGATAGTGTTCGGTCGTCCTGCAAATGTTTGGGGGGTCCCTAGACCGGGTGTGTTCTGTAATCTTGAGTACCCAATGTTGATTGACTATCTCCATGATCTGACTGCTAAACTGAGGTTAATTCACCAACAGGTTTACGAAGCATTGCCGACGCAGACGGAGGGTCCAGGCCACCAGCTCCAGCCCGGAGATTGGGTGGTGAGGCGCAATTTTGCCCATAAGAAGAATTTGGAACCCCGTTTCACTGGACCCTACCAGGTTCTCCTCGCCACGAGAACTGCTGTTCGTCTAGAGGGCCGGAAAAATTGGGTGCATGCCACCCATACGAAGAAAGTTCCTATACCGTTACCGGCAGACTCGTGGGTGAGGAGTGGCATTGCTTCAGCTGAATCCGAAGGATTGCCGGCTTTTGTACCTTTTAGCGACGCACAACCTGTATGAGAATCCTCAGTGCAGCAGAAAGACACTGTTGAACATTTGTTACCAAAAGACTCAAGACCAGAACATTCGACTGATCAGCAGAACTCTGTTCCCTCAACGGATCCTTTGTTTGATGAACAGACACGTGCTGGGAAGACTCGATACTTTTTGCGATCCAGTACTAAGGACAAATAAAAAGATTTTGTTCTGTCCCTTGACAATTGCATTATCCCGTTTTCCACGATCAGTCTGAACACCCGTATCATTGTAATTATTTTTGTATATATATATATATTGAAGTTTCGTTCCACATGTATTTTTGCTTCCACAACTGAGAGACATTTTTGCATATACATTGTGAATAAAGGCCGTAGGGCCGCGCGTGTACTTCCTTCTGGTTAGTAGGTCTTGACGCTAGGTTAAAGACCGTCGGTTCCTGGGACCTCCTAGGGATTGACTATTGCTACACAGAACGAAGTGCGTCAAGAAACGTTGCGGACGGTTATAGGGGATGGCGTTCTCGAAGCTGATGGACTTGGAAGAAGCTCAGGCACAAAGATTCAAGCTACAACAACTTAGTCGTACCAAATGCTTTATGTTTCAAATATTCGTGTTGCTTTTGACTGTTTCTGCACTATTGGCGGGTGGGGTGTATTACATGATGTCGTACTTCTTACCTTCTGCCATACCTACTCCTACTTCTGACCCTAAACTCATCTCCACGGCATCTCCTCATTCCTTCCATATCTTACCCGAACACGAGCAGGCTAGACGTGCAGAATTCCGCAATAATTCCTTTATTCAGCTCCTTCATCAGCACCAGTTAGTGGTTAACACTACTAATTGTTGGGTGTGTGGGTTGATGCCACATACCACGGATAAGGGAATTCCATATCTGGTCTTACCGTATAGTTCTCAGGGTTCAGCTTGAGCATTTCAAACAATGTTTCGAAGCGCACTAGATTCTCACTCCAGTCGAGGGCCACGATCTCCCTACTTTGGCCCTGGCTCGTATCATAAGCCTTTGTCGATAGCGATAGAAGATTTGGATAGAGATATCTATGAGCCATCGCTCATCCCAGAGGAAGAGGTACAAGCCTATAGGGTCCTGAGTAAGGTCGAGTATAGTGCGCTCACGAGTGAAAAACAGCTTAGAAGCTCGCCTCCCATATGGGTCGTACCCCACATTGGTAATTTTTGTCTAATGGGTCGTGGCCGAAGATCTAAGGCTCGACTTGGAGAGAGTGCTTGCACCGATAATTACATTCTGCCGATGGTCTCGTCCCCTGTGTTTCTGGCTGCCAAGGGTACATACTTTATCTGCCATGATCGTGCGTATGCATGGTTGCCCTCCGACTTTGTGGGCTCATGTTTTATCGCAAATTTGTTGCCTCCGACGTTCACTGTAGACGCAGATTATCACAAGACTAGAGTTGTGAGAGGTGTAATTAGCGAAGAGGATACTGCCGGTCAAGAGGCAGGAGACTTTTTCAAGGGTTTCCTCCCGTTTTGGGGGCCTATGGCTAATAGTAGGAACCTGAGACAGTTGACTCGGGTGGTGGAATCGACAGCTAATATTACTGCCAGTGCCCTTGGTAATATCACCACAGAACTTCAGGCGGATAGACTTATGACGTTACAAAACCGTATGGTTTTAGACGTGATCTTAGCAGGTCGAGGTGGGGTATGTAAGGTGATCCATTCGAGCTGCTGAATTTTCATTCCAGATAATGCTCCGACTGTTTATCAAGCCATCTCAGAGTTGCATAAGATCTCTGAGTCCATACACGTGGACGTAGGGGATTGGACGCTGCTTGGGTGGTTTTGGGGCCTGATGTCGACTTGGGGTTGGAAGATTCTGATGATTATCGGAGTTGTTGTGGTGTTCCTGTTCACGTGTTGCCTTTGTGTGCAGTGTGGTCCTGCCTTATGTGGCCTCTGTGCTACAGCGTGTATAAGACAGCCGCCTGTTACCAAAGGAGCTCGGTTGGACAGAGCTATGCTGCAGCAACATCTAGATGGTTTGATGAATATCGAGTATGATTCCGACTAGTGCTTGCCTACGTGAGGGCAAAAGGAGCGTCTGAGGTTCCGTGACAATTGTAAGTGGTGTTTTCGACTCGCACGAATATGGTCGAGTCCGGTATCTATGAACCGCAAATGACGAGTTTAGTGGGTGTACGCAGTTTCGCTGTATTAACCTAAATCGTTCGTCTGTTTCGTGGGTTTTTCTATCTGTACCCACGGGTTCCATCTTAGATACGGCATCAATTTTGTTTCTTGCCCTCAAGTAGCCAGCGAACGGACGTTGTCCGCTTCGCGACCCTGGGATTGTCACCATATTTGCGGAAGACAGATGTCCTTTGAAAGTGTCTTTATGATGAGGGGGATGATACTGTAAGGCAGATGGCCCCGCTCGAGGCTCATCTTGCCGTGCCGGTTTATTGTCTCAGCCGTGCATCTCATTAGGCACGTCCCTTTGATGCCTGTAGCTCGTGTTTCCCGATACCTCCTCTTTTACACCCTTTCCGATCTCCCCACTGTTTCCATCTTCCTCTGCACCTGTCCCTGTTCCTTCTTCGATCTGTTTTACTGCTGATTGGAATGTACTAATGGTGGGAAGATGGGTTTTTACAGTTGGGAACCGCCAAATGTTTCCGCACTTATGTTTCGGACTCTGAATGTATCAAAGTGACCAAAGCGACCCCTCTCGGGGATAATTATGGGAACCAAGTTGTAAACCTTTGTGTACCGTGTAAACCTATGGAAGAAACATGTATAAAAGGAGCGACCCACTTGCAGCAATTTGAAGCAGTCTCCCCAAGTTGCACGTGTTGTACTTGCTGTGACTTCTGTGTTCCCTGCAGTAATAAAACTCGAATCTTTGACGCCGAAGGAAGTGTCCCGTGTCTCTGTCATTCGTACGCCGGAGCAGGTTATCCACAAAGGTTTCAGGTGTTGTCCCCTGGCACCGCTGGGTCTTAAATAACCCAGTCCTTCACAGCCCAGGACAGTGCAAGTACTACTGAGCATCCTACAGAGTCAAGTTCTTCTTCACAGCATGCGAGCAGTGGTTTCAGGTTTGTTTATTGTACAGTTAATAAAAACTCACAATTATAAAACGTACAAATTTTAAAAAAGTCAGTATCTTCATTAAAACAAGTAGAGTGCAGTAGTTCAAATGTAAAAAGTCTCAGCTTTAGTTGTATATGAATCTGTGGTGTTTTCGTGGCCTTAATACTTCCACTTCGATGACCATGATAGCCAGGGGTATTTGTTTTGTTATTATTTGACTTCTGCTAGAGAAGACCCTCTGGTTTTTTCGTTTAGTCTTTTGGCCACTATCTCAAAGTATTTTGTTGTTCTGCAGTTTAGCTGAGTTTATTCAGGGTTAAAACAGAGCATCACTGCCTGCCTGCAGCTCGTTATGCCCTTCTGGTTCCATAATGCTCGTAGCAGGGAGCGCCTTATGTCCAGGAGGTTTGTGCAAATGCAGATTATGTGTATAAGGTCCTCTTTCGCAGAAATACAGAGGTGGCATTGATTTGTGGGGTTTTCCCTTGCCCATGGTGCCAGGTGCGGAGCTATAGGAATTCTGCCCATGCGCATGTTAAGAAACTTCTTTTTTGTCTTTTGTGTGAAGCCCATCGTTAGGTAGTCTTGTAGTTTTAGAGCGCTGTAACCTTTCAGCACCACCCAACTGTGCGCTCTCTTAGCTAGGGTGGCTTTGTCCTCGATTAGTGAAACCATCTTAGTGACTTTTGACACCACTTTTTTGAAGGTGCGAGGGTCAGTTGCCGACTCCCATAGGTCTGTAAGTCCTAAGACCTTCAGTGAATCCATTAAGTAGGTCCTTGCAGGTGAGTTGTCTCTAATCGATAGTTCCGTCCATAGATGGGCGTTTAAGGACCCTTGGTCCGCATCTCTGATTTTCCGCCAGCTTTTTAGGTATGCGCCTCTTCTCTCGACCGCTTGTTTCTGCAGGCCGAATTCTAGCCGAATTTGTGCTGGTGATGAGTTGTTGGGGAGATGGAATATTGCCCTGTATGCTCGACTGATGGTATTGTCTAGTGTTGTTTTGTCTTTTCCTCTCATGGCCTCGCTGCCGTAGGTGAGCATGAGCTGTAAGCGAGCTTTTAATACCTGTAGGAGAGGGCCCAGGGACCGGTCTGGGAGTACTTTCTGCAAAGGTCTTATCGATAGATGGAATGTCGTGCCCTTTCGGCGAATGGCATGTAGTTGTTGTTTGAAGGAGCCATTGGCGTCTATTATGACTCCTAGGTATTTGTAGCAGGTTACCTGGTCTAACCTCTGTCCGTTCAGGAACCATGCAGGTTTCCGTTTTTTATGGTAGTTTATTATCATTACTTTTGTTTTGTTTAAGTTGATAGTTAATGAGTTGGTTTTTGAAAATGCATTGGTTTTATTGAGGAGGTGTTGAAGACCGATAGGGGACCGACTGATGAGGACAAGGTCGTCAGCATATAGAAGATTTGAAAGCGTGATGTTGCCTAGTCTTGGGGCGTGGGATTTGACTGTCTCCAGTTCGTCGGGGAGGTCTGCGAGAAAAAGGTTAAACATCGTGGGGGCTAGGAAAGAGCCCTGTTTCAGGCCTTTACTGGTCTTGATTTGTCTCGAAAGATGCGTGCCAGAACCCAGCTTGATCCTGACCCAGGTGTCGGTATATAGCATTATCAGCTGTTGTAAGAGTGGGCCTGGAATTCCCCATCTGTCCAACTTCCGCCAGAGTTTTTGCCGATCCACATGGTCGAACGCGGCACTGTAGTCAATGAAGCACGTGAAGAGTGCCCCCTTAGAGGTTTTTGCAGCGTTGGACAAAAGGGTTAGCGCCATGATGTTGGTTGAGGTGCCCTGGCCGCTGCGGAATCCAGTTTGGGTTGCTGCGATGATGTTTTTTTCTGTTGCCTAGGATGTTAATTCCTCCAAAATGAGGCCTGCATAGTATTTGGCCTCTGTATCGATGAGGGCAATAAGACAATAGCTGCTTGGGTCGTTCCTGGCTCCCTTTTTGTAGATCGGGCTTATTATTGAGCCTCTCCAGGATGTTGGTATGCTGGCCGTTCCTCTTACTGCGTGAAATACTGGTATCAGAGTATTGCACCAGAAGGCTGGGTCTTGCTTGTATAGGATCGGCAGTATCCCGTTGGGACCGGGGGCCCCCTCGAGTTTGCCTTTCAGGATTAGTTTCCTTAACCTGTCTGGATTGACCTGGTGTAATATTTCTTCTCGGTGCGCAGTTGGGTCCAGTATGGGTGAATGACCTCTAGCCTCGACTGGGTTTTGGTCCTTGATTGGTTTAGACCTGCCGGCTTGGTTCTCTTTGTGGAGGAATGTGCCCAGTTTGTCGGGGCTCTGATACCCTGCGTCTGACCTCTCTCCCCCTGTTGGCTTGACCACTGCTGGGTCCGCTGTGTTAAAGTGAGCTGATAGATGAGTAGCCCAGTCAGATTCGGAGATGTTGGAGTCAATGCCTTTGTGGCCTGGTTGTTGGAGACTATGGATGATCTTCCAGAAGCCGGAACTATTCTTCTGTTTGGAGTTGTGGAGGATTTTTGCCCAAAGGTCCTCATTTAGTTGCCTTTTTCTTTCTTATTTTTTAGCAGTGCTTTTAGGTTGCGGGGGTGCTTTTGGGTGCCCTCGATGTAAGGATGTTTTCAGAGTTCTTTGAGGGTCTTTTTTATTTCTTTCTTTATGTTTTTTGTCTCTGCAGTTGTTATTTTGCCGTATGTGATCCTGGCGATGTTATTGCCTTTTTGGGTTTTTATCTCTGTTGCGTGTTTGACTCCTATTTCCGTGACGAATCGAACCCAGGCGTCGAGGGGGTTTTTGTTTGAGCTGGATGTCTGATGTAGGATTATTTTAGCGCTATTTAGGAGTTTCTCGGGCTCGGTGGGTTTACATCTTATTCTTCTGTAGTTGGTGGTGTGTTCTGTAGCAAAGTATCTTCTTGGAACTACATTATTCACGCTGGTCAATTCAAGAGTGGATTCTAGCGGCAGGTGGTCGCTTTGGGTGCTGTATCCTATCTTGAACGAGCTTATCTTCTCGTACAGTGGGAGAGATACGAGCATGAAATCGAGGTGTGAAAAGGTGCTTGATGAGAAATAAGTCGGTGCTGGAGGAATGTCCTCAGGGAGTCGTCCGTTGAGCACTCCCAGGTTTAATTGCTTGAGATCTTGTACAAACTGGGTTGCGGTTTTGGTGTATCTGTTTCGGGGGGGGAGAGATTGGCTTGGGATTTTCCAGATGGTATCCATTTCCTTTGTCATATCGTCCGTGTTTTTTTCTCTGAAAAGGTTGAGGTTAAAATCTCCTGCCACAAGTACGTTTTTCATGTCCCCCTCGGCCATGAGCCTTGTCAGTTCTTTGATGAGTTCCCTTGACCCTGATTTTTTGTGCTTTGGATGAATGTATGTGTTTATGACGTGTAGCTGTTGAATGACCTGTTCGTTTTTAACTGCAAATGATATACACTGTATTCCGTTTGGCGGGGTGATGTCATGGTTCAACGATGATCTTAAGAAGTCCAAGAAACTCTGCCGCACCCTTGAAAAAGCTTGGAAAAAAGATCCAACCACCAGCACCAAGGACGCCTTCAAAAACGCCACCCGCACTCACCACCAACTAATCCGAAAGGCCAAGAAAACAGCATTCAAGGATCGACTTGACAACAACGCCCACAACAGCAAGGAACTTTTCAACATCGTCAAGGAGTTTTCCAATCCCTCGGCCAACTCCAACGACATCACCCCCTCTCAAGCCCTCTGCGACTCCCTAGCCTCATTCTTCCACAACAAGATTGCAGACATCCACAACAGCTTCGACAACCAACCCGGAGTCCAACCCACCCAACCACATGCTGAACACTCTCCCCCCTTGAACACCCTTAACGACTGGAACCCAATCTCCACTGAGGACACCATCCGCCTGATGAACTCCATCCACTCAGGATCCCCCACAGACCCATGCCCTCACCACATCTTCAACAAAGCAGACTCCGTCATAGCACCGCACCTCCGAGACGTCATCAACTGCTCCTTCAACTCCGCCACCTTCCCGGAAAGCTGGAAACACGCTGAACTCACCGCCCTTCTGAAAAAACCCACAGCGGACCCCACCGAACTCAAAAATTACCGCCCCATTTCGCTCCTTCCATTCCCGGCCAAAGTAATCGAGAAAGCTGTCAACAACCAGCTCGCCGCTTTCCTCAAAGCCAACAAATCCCTCGACTCCTCACAATCTGGCTTCCGAGCAAAACACAGCACTGAGACCGCCCTCATCGCAGCAACAGACGACATTCGAACTCTACTGGACAATGGAGACACAGTCGCCCTCATCCTCCTCGACCTCTCTGCAGCATTCGACACAGTCTGCCACAGCACCCTTTTACAACGCCTCAGCAACATCGGAATACAAGGAAAAGCACTTGAATGGATCACCTCGTTCCTCACCGGAAGAACCCAGAGAGTCCGCCTTCCACCATTCAAGTCCGAGGCCACCGAAGTCATCTGTGGCGTACCACAAGGATCCTCACTCAGCCCCACCCTCTTCAACGTATAAATGAGCCCCCTCGCGGCCATCGCCCGCCAACACAACCTCAACATCATCTCTTACGCGGATGACACTCAACTAATCCTTTCTCTCACCAAGGACCCCAGCACCGCCAAAACTAACCTACACGAAGGAATGAAAGAAGTTGCTGAATGGATGAAACACAGCCGTCTGAAACTGAACTCAGATAAAACAGAAGTCCTCATCCTAGGTACATGCATCCCCCTCTGCATGGGACGACTCCTGGTGGCCGGAAGCCCTTGGAAAAGCACCCATCCCGACAGACCACGCACGGAACCTAGGCGTTATCCTGGATTCTTCACTTTCAATGAACAGACAAGTCAGCGCCGTATCCTCATCCTGCTTCAACATTCTTCGCATGCTCAAAAAAACATTTCGCTGGATCCCCACCGAAACCAGGAAAACAGTCACCCATGCTCTGGTCACGAGCCGACTGGATTACGGAAACACCCTCTACGCAGGTACTACCGCTAAACTCCAGAAGAAACTCCAACGAATCCAAAACGCCTCAGCCAGAATCAAATTAGACATCCCACGCAACGAACACATCTCTGGTCACCTGAAAGACCTCCACTGGCTACCCGTCAACAAGAGAATCACTTTCCGACTGCTAACCCACGCACACAAATCACTCTACGACATCGGACCAGAATGCCTCAACTCACGACTGTCCTTCTACACCCCCTCCCGCCAACTACGTTCTTCCAGCCAAGCCCTCGCCACTGTACCTCGCATCAACAAGACCACCATGGGAGGCAGATCCTTCTCATACCTGGCTGCTAAAACTTGGAACTCACTCCCCACTTACCTTCGCCTTACCCAGAACCACCTAGCATTCAGAAAGCAACTTAAAACGTGGATATTTGACAAGTAATCCTCCTCCCCTTCCTTAGCGCCTTGAGACCCTCTGGGTATGTAGTGCGCTATATAAATTCTCTGACTTGACTTGCTCTTTTTATTTCCGTTGCGTCGATGGTGGGTACTGAGGAGAGTATTGCGAGTCCTCCTGAGCATCGGCCATAATGGGAGCCTCTGGTTGCCGGATGGGTCAGAGTTGTATAGCCTTGTAAAGGGATGTCATTTGGTTCCCATGTTTCCTGAAGTAGGATCAGGTCAAAACTGTTTAAGTAATTTTGTGTGTCTGGGTCGTCCAGTTCGATTGAGAGGCCATTAATGTTCCAACTGCATATTTTGATTTTAGTGAGGGTGGCCGTTGGGTCGGGTGCTAAGGGTGGCAGTTTTTGTCAGATGGAGTCTCCTCCGGGTATAGTACGTGTGATTTTAAGACTGCGTGATGTTGTTTGCTGAGTGGAGGGCTTGTGAGAAAACGGCAAATATTTGTCAAACCCTGGGGAATGACTGAGCGCTCCTTTTAGTATTGATTTGGCCGGTTGGGTGAGTTCTTGCTTCCTTTCTTCAAGGAGCAGAGTGGGGTAGGGTGGCTTTTTTTCTGCTACGAGTTTGATTCCCCACTGTGAAAAAATGGGAGATTCTTCCATAATTAGGTTTGCTACCTCCCTTGATGACCATGTGGTCTTTGTTGTTTCGTTTCCTTGTGGGTGGGGGGCTGATTGTAATTCGAGTGTTAGCAGATCGGTGGTTTTTATGTTTTTTAGTTTCTCGATTGAATTAATGAGCTTTAAAATGTTGCCCCTGTTTAGAGTGTCCACTCTTCCTCTGGAGATGAATTCTGGAATGAATAAGATTGTGTCTGAGTCCTTTCCTCCCAGGGGAGATATTTGCTGATGCTTTTGTTGCTCGGTTTGAGTGTTACCGTGTGGTTTATGAATGTACGCTGTTGTTGTTCTGCTATTCAATGTCACACCCTCCGGTTTCTCCTTTATCTGGCTGCTTTACGAGATGTCGACACTTATTGATCGGCGGTTCTGTGTTGTTTCACTGGTGCCGGTCTCATGTTTGTTACAGGTGCATTTTTCTGAGGAATTTTTTGGTGTAGCTTCGGTTTGGGTTGGATTGGGGTCCTCTCGGGGCTGTCTGCTTGCTTCCGGGGTTGATTGTGTTGTTACCGCTTGATAGGCCCGTTGCTCTTTTTGTTCCTGTCCTGGTGGGTTTCCGGTTGTCGGTTTAAATGGTTGGCTGACAGGGTTCTGTTCTAAGTAGGGGCTGGGGGCCTCTTTTAGAAGCGCGAAGGATCCTATTCCTACTTCTGTTGGTGTCTTTGTTTGTAATGAATTTATGGGTGGTAATGGGAGATTTGTAGGTTCCTTTTGGTGCTTGCTGTCTCCTGGCTGCTCCTTGTCCCTCGGTGTGGTGAGTTGACTGTGCTCTTCTCTACTTTTAAATTCTGTTGTTTTCTTGTTCCGGCCCTTTCTTTTTTGCTTACGTCGGGCCCCTTTCTTTTTTGCTTACGTCGGGCCTGTGCGTTAAGTGGGATTTCCAGTTCTTCAGCTTGTCCTCTTTTGAAGATGTTCCGAGGCGGTTCTTCAGGTGAGCTTGGTATGGGTGGGGGCAGGCACCACTGCATGATTGTTTTTATTTTGTGTGGTTCTTTGCTGTTTTCTGTTGCCCCTTTGAGGTGAGGGTTATGGGGCCATCTCGTTGGTGATGGAGATTTCGCTGAAATTGGTTTTATTACTGACTTATCATGCCTTTCGATTATTGAGGGGGGCTTTGTGATATTTGTTTTTATGTCCTCCAGAAGGTTTCCCAGCATCGTAGGTAGAGATGATAGTTTGTCAATGATTGGGGAGCAGATGCAGTTGGTTCTTTCAATTTGAATAAGGTTAGCTGACTCCTGTCCTCTTTTTATTAGGCCGTTAAGGTCAGCTAGTTTTCTGTCGATGGCCTCTGCTAAGCTTTGTAGGACTGACAGTTGTAGATCGAGTTTATCTGATTGATACTGAAGTGCTGTATTGAGTAGGGTTGCCCAGAAGAGGTTAGGGGGATCTCCGGTCCCCTCTGTTGGGAGATGGGAGTTTTCTTCACTGTTACCATTGGTGGGTCCTGTGACGTTGTATGTTGCCACTAACTCGCTCCGTTCTTGAGATACCAGGAAAGACATGTCCCTATCTGGGGAGCTTTGATCCCCTCTTACTATGTGTGGTGGCGGGTTTGCAGGGCCAGGTTTTGGTCCTGGTGTGTCGGGGGCCTCAGTGTGGTTTTGAGTTATTTGTGCTGTATGGACGATGGGTGCTAGTGGAGGTACTGATTCTTGAGTTGTTGGTACTTCTGCCGCCCCTTGGTGTGTGTGTGGGGAGGAATTGTTTGGAGATGTTTTTTGTTGCTATCCGGCCCCAAGGGCCCTGGCAGCTCTGACAGGTGTTTCCTTGCTGTGTCCTCCTTTAGTGAGGGACTTATTTGGATTGGTTCCTCATTACGTCCATCACTGCTTCCCTTAATTGGTTCCTCTGGTGGGGGGGCTTGGCTGGTGATGCCTTCTAGTGACTCCTGCCTTCTGGTTTCTATTACCCCATTGCCCCCTATGCCTGCTTCGCCTCCTACGTCGTTCGTTCTTTCCCTTTGGGTCGGAGCGTTGTGAATTTCTGCTACTGAGTAGCTCGTAGTTTGTGAAAAGGCGTAATTTGCCTTGGCGGGTTGTAATGGGGATTTGAGGCCTGTTATGGAGTCATTCGAGGAGAATATGACATTTCCTGGATTTTTTAGGAAGGCAAATTTTGTGTAGATTTTCGGTTGAAAATTGTGTTTTTTCTCTGTTTGCTGACCCGCTACGAGCAGTGTGTTTGCTTCCCAGCAGTCACCAACACAAACAATAACAGCAACCGCACCAACAGGATCTGATTCATCAGACACAAGCAAAAAAATAGCTGCTTGGTTTCTACATAAAGGGATGGGGAAGTCAGTTGCTGTCGCAAAGCAAAAAGAGGACGAGCAAACCAGAGCACCAATGAACATTGAGCGGATGGTCCAGGCCTATCTGGATGACACAACAGAGGTGTTCATGGAGCAAAGCCCATTGGTGTATTGGTATAGGACAAGAAGCCAATGGCCACTGCTCAGCAGGCTGGCGAGTGGTCGCTCCCCAGTGTCCCCTCGTGACACTCGGTATCGTTGTGCTGCTTTTGCCATTGATTTCTGCCTAATTGCATTTGCCTGCTGTGTGCCTGCCTGCCGAGTCGTTCTTTTTGTTATTTAATTAATTATATGTGCCGCTTTCACTGTACTCGGTATCGTTGTACCGCTTTTGCCCTTGATTTCTGCCTAATTACATTTGCCTGCTGTGTGCCTGCCTGCCGAGTTGTTCTTTTTGTTATTTAATTAATTATACGTGCCGCTTTCACTATATTTGCGCGTTCTGACTAGCGCGCCGCTGTGCTCCCCCCTCCGCCTCCATTTTGTTGTTGTTGTGATCCCTGGAGCCCGCCCCGCCTCCCAGCTGAGCCGCCCTCCCACTGACCTGATCAGCGCTGCAGAACCTTAGAGTGCCGTGACTCGCTCCTGTCCCTCAGGCTGAGTGGTCGCTCCCCAGTGTCCCCTCGTGACACTCGGTATCGTTGTGCTGCTTTTGCCCTTGATTTCTGCCTAATTGCATTTGCCTGCTGTGTGCCTGCCTGCCGAGTCGTTCTTTTTGTTATTTAATTAATTATATGTGCCGCTTTCACTGTACTCGGTATCGTTGTACCGCTTTTGCCCTTGATTTCTGCCTAATTACATTTGCCTGCTGTGTGCCTGCCTGCCGAGTTGTTCTTTTTGTTATTTAATTAATTATACGTGCCGCTTTCACTATATTTGCGCGTTCTGACTAGCGCGACGCTGTGCTCCCCCCTCCGCCTCCATTTTGTTGTTGTTGTGATCCATGGAGCCCGCCCCGCCTCCCAGCTGAGCCGCCCTCGCCCCTCCCCCTCCACTATCCATATATGACAGTAGTTCCCGCGCGCAGCATTCACGCGCAGCGTCCGCGCCCAATCCGCGCCGAAGGTGTGCCAAAGGTAAGCCCGTCTACGCCCGTCCGCGCCTGGACCGCGCCCAGCGCCAGACCCCCTGCCCCTCGCGCTGCCCAGCCCCCCCGCGTTACCTACGATGCCACCACCCTCCTAGCCCTTAACCCCGGTCGCGCCCCCAACTGCGTCCAAGCCGCCCCTGGACACACCCATGGACCTTTCTCCTGCTACTCCTGCAAATTCAGCGGCACCGACAACATCTCCGCTACGACTACACCACAGATTCCCGACCCCAACCACCTACAATGCATCCTTCTCAACACCCGATCGGTGCACAGGCACGCCATTGACCTATGGAACCTACTAGACACCTTCTCTCCAGACGTCGCCTTCCTTACGGAAACATGGATGAATGCTTCCTCCGCACCAGACATCACCATTGCCATCCCTGAAGACTATAAGATCACTCGCAAAGACCGTACCAGCCACACAGGAGGAGGAATCGCTATCGTCCATAAGAAATCTATCCGCATCTCAACCAGCTGACACCAACCTCTACACCAACACCTTCACTTCCAGATCCACATCGACCCCAAAACCACACTCAGAGGCACTCTCCTCTACAGACCACCAGGACCCCGCGCAAAATTCAGTGAAGACATCACGGACTTCATCTCCCCACACGCGCTCCCCTCCAAAGACTATATTCTTCTGGGAGACCTCAACTTTCACCTTGAAAAGATAAACGACCACAACACCGCCACCCTCGTGGACAACCTCGCCAACCTCGGACTTAAACAACTAGTCACTTCCCCCACCCACATCGCAGGTCACACACTCGACCCCATCTTCACTTCCAGCAATCATGTCTCCTTCAGCCACACTACGGATCTCCTATGGACCGACCACAGCTGCGTTCACTTCACCTACAACAAGCCGAAACCCATCAACCACTCCCAACCTACCCTGCAAAGAAACTGGAACAAAATCACCACGGAACAAATCTCCGCATCGCTCCTTCGAAACTCCCCAGCCCTCTCTTCTAACATCAACGAAGCCGCCGCCAACCTCACCCTATGGTTATCCAACACCGCCGACACCTTAGCACCACTGAAAAAACGTCAAAGCAAACCTGGCAGCAAGAAGGCCTCATGGTTCAACGATGATCTTAAGAAATCCAAGAAACTCTGCCGCTCCCTTGAAAAGGCCTGGAAAAAAGACCCAACCACCAGCACCAAGGACGCCTTCAAAAGCGCCACCCGCACTCACCACCAACTGATCCGAAAAGCCAAGAAAACAGCATTCAAGGATCGACTTGACAACAACGCCCACAACAGCAAGGAACTTTTCAACATCGTCAAGGAATTTTCCAACCCCTCGGCCAACTCCAACGACATCACCCCCTCTCAAACCCTCTGCGACTCCCTAGCCTCTTTTTTCCACAACAAGATTGCAGACATCCACAACAGCTTTGACAACCAACCCGGAAACCAACCCACCCTACCATCTGCTGACCATCTTCCCCCCGTAAACACCCTTAACGCCTGGAACCCAATCTCCACTGAGGACACCATCCGCCTGATGAATTCCATCCACTCTGGATCCCCCACAGACCCATGCCCTCACCACATCTTCAACAAAGCAGACTCCGTCATAGCACCGCACCTCCGAGACGTCATCAACTGCTCCTTCAACTCCGCTACCTTCCCAGAAGACTGGAAACACGCTGAACTCACCGCCCTTCTGAAAAAACCAACAGCGGACCCCACCGAACTCAAAAATTACCGCCCCATTTCGCTTCTTCCATTCCCGGCCAAAGTCATCGAGAAAGCCGTCAACAACCAGCTCGCCGCCTTCCTCGAAGCCAACAAATCCCTCGACCCCTCACAATCTGGCTTCCGAGCAAAACACAGCACTGAGACCGCCCTCATCGCAGCAACAGACGACATTCGAACTCTACTGGACAATGGAGACACAGTCGCCCTCATCCTCCTCGACCTCTCTGCAGCATTCGACACAGTCTGCCACAGCACCCTTCTACAACGCCTCAATAACATCGGAATCCAAGGAAAAGCACTTGAATGGATCACCTCGTTCCTCACCGGAAGAACCCAGAGAGTCCGCCTTCCTCCATTCAAGTCCGAGGCCTCTGAAGTCATCTGCGGCGTACCTCAAGGATCCTCACTCAGTCCCACCCTCTTCAACGTATACATGAGCCCCCTCGCGGCCATCGCCCGCCAACACAACCTCAACATCATCTCTTACGCGGATGACACTCAACTGATCCTTTCTCTCACCAAGGACCCCAGCACCGCCAAAACTAACCTACACGAAGGAATGAAAGAAGTCGCCGAATGGATGAAACAAAGCCGTCTGAAACTGAACTCAGACAAAACAGAAGTCCTCATCTTAGGTACATCCCCCTCTGCTTGGGACGACTCCTGGTGGCCGGAAGCCCTCGGAAAAGCACCCATCCCGACAGACCACGCACGGAACCTTGGCGTCATCCTGGATTCTTCACTCTCAATGAACAGACAAGTCAGCGCCGTATCCTCTTCCTGCTTCAACATTCTTCGCATGCTCAGGAAAACATTTCGCTGGATCCCCTCCGAAACAAGGAAAACAGTCACCCACGCTCTGGTCACGAGCCGACTGGACTACGGAAACACCCTCTACGCAGGTACCACCGCTAAACTCCAGAAGAAACTCCAACGAATCCAAAACGCCTCAGCCAGGCTCATATTAGACATCCCACGCAATGAACACATCTCTGGTCACCTTAAAGACCTCCACTGGCTACCCGTCAATAAGAGGATCACTTTCCGACTGCTTACCCACGCACACAAATCACTCTACGACATCGGACCAGATTGCCTCAACTCTCGACTGTCCTTCTACACCCCCTCCCGCCAACTACGTTCTTCCAGCCAAGCCTTCGCCACTGTACCTCGCATCAACAAGACCACCATGGGAGGCAGATCCTTTTCATACCTGGCTGCTAAAACATGGAACTCACTCCCCGCTTACCTTCGCCTCACCCAGAACCACCTAGCGTTCAGAAAGCAGCTTAAAACGTGGATATTTGACAAATAATCCTCCTCCCCTTCCTAAGCGCCTTGAAACCCTCTGGGTATGTAGTGCGCTATACAAATGTTATGACTTGACTTGACTTGTTGCAAGTGTCTCTTCTGAGCGTGTGTTCAGTGCTACTGGTGCCATTGTGACTGTGAGAAGGACCAGTCTCTCGCCGAAAAGCGTGGAGAGGTTAACCATGATAAAAATGAACCAGCACTTGATACCACCAGACTACAAAGTCCGTGAATCAGAGCTGGAAGAGGAGAGCGAGTCGGAAGAAATAAGTATTGGGTTACAGGACCTACTTCTGTCAGAAGAACCACCAGGGTTTGAGGACGAGCTCCTCTTCCATGACAACTAGGCTTGGAAATTGTTACATTCTCCCTTCCTTTATTTCTCCCTTCCTTAGTTATTTGTGTGTATCTGTCTTTCTGACTCAAACTTGAAAACCAACACCATCTTCCTTTCTCTTTTAATTACCTATTAGAGTTGCACATCTGAGCATTTACTGTGCACTCCACTCACCAGAGTCCTGCTCCATCTTCCTGACTCACCCTAAATACATTTCCATCTTGCCATACTTTGGATGGAGATGGACAATAGTGTAATAATGTAGCCTCTAACAGTCCCTCCATAACAAGTGAAACATACTTGACTACAGCCATCTTCTGTTTTGTTTCCAATCTGAAATGCATCACTGTCTTAAGGCTACACCTCTGTCTGCAGGCATACACAACTGTTCAATGTCAGAACTTGAGCAGGGCTTCAAAATTAAAGTAAACTCGTCATCACTTTCAGAAGGCTCTGCTGCATCTGTGATCTGACAGTCACAAAGAAGAGAAAGACAGGTATATGAAATAAATGATGCCATACATTGCATTGGCTGCTTGCTGACTCAGAGCAAATGTGCAAGAAGTAGAAGTATACTAGTAGTTTCAAAGTGCTTGTGTCTCAAGTGATGGTCAATGTTTCCATGTTGTTCAATAATATGTATCCAATTGTACTCCTACTACTGCAGGTGGAGTCTGGACTTAATCACAGTCACTCACTACATACTTAGTTGCTGTTTTTGGTCAGTTGGAGAACACGTACACGTGCCACCCCGGATAATGATGATGATGATGACCACCATACCATCTTTGCACGCTGTCAGTCAGTTTGATCAGAGATGATTTATGGAATATGTTCAGGAAGTGGAATACAAGGTAAACACACAACCAATCAACAAGAAGCACAGCAGATCTAGGCTACATGTGTGTGCAGTGGTGGAATGGAATAGTGGTATGATTGACATTGGCGCATTGATTTACCTTTATCACTTGTTTTGGAAATACTAGGTTGATGTATTGTATATGCCTTTTGTCTGGAACTCTGAAAAATGTAGGTAAATGGAGTTTGGGCCACAGACTCACGTCCCGGTGTTGTGGTGTGGCCCTGTAACTGTTCTGTGCTGGCTCCTATCTTGTTGTTCTTTTCGATGACTGCCGTGTAACTAGAAGAGTAGAGTTAATCAATGTATCCAAGCAGCCTCAGTCTGAAAATCTTCTCGCTCACGAGTTTTGTCTTTTTCGCACTACACCGTACTTGATTTTTATGTTTTCATTCTGTTAACTTATGCACTTGTTGCCATGTGATGACTGCTAAAAACTGGCATCGTTGTATTCACTGTCTAACGTGCAACATTTTTCTCATAGGCAGATGAGAAGAGAAGATTGCCTTCTACGAAACAAGGGATTTGCAGAGCTTTCGAAAGATGCATATGTAACCACTAACAGTATACGTTCAATGGTGAGAGGTCTCCCACTGTTCACACATTTCTCTATCGTGCACTAGATGTACAAAATGTACAGTATTTAATCTTCTTAATTTTGCATGGTGGAGCAGGATGTTTTTCATCGACATACTTACATGTTACAACAATACAAAGCTTGTTATTAAAAAAAAAAGTTTTTGAACTTGCACGTAGACTCTGTGGTATATTTTCAGTGTCTGGGGTACCGTGGATTGAAACAAGTGAGTGAGCGAAAGGGTCTTCTTCTTCTTCTGTTCTGGCGTGGGTTGTGTATTAAAATCATTGGGTATATATCTAACTATCTTCGTGTGGGGGTCGGGAGTGGGACAAACGACTATGACTGAGACACTTAGGTAGGTAGACTAGACGGTCATTGGATTATGGGTTCTTCTGACTGAGTTCTGTGACCAGGGTGTAAGGTCCAACCTCCCTATCACCAACATCAACAACATCCTATTTTCTTGTGTATAGTTCTTTATGTCTATGTGTAGAGAGAGAATAATAACCACAACAGTAGTAGAAGTATACTAACTGAACAAAAATTAGTAGGCAAACATCTGGTTGTGCATTTTTGTTGGTGGGAACTGACAAAGACTGGAGATTACAGAGGACAACGCAAAAGACAGGAGTTGACCCAGTGGCTACAGCTATTCTATCACAACGTTATTCAAAAGAATACCTTAACTAAAGAGTGGCCAACAGGGCAAGCTTAGCTACACACAGTCTAATAGTAGTAGCACAGAGAGTTTAGGGGCAGAGGCAGCTTGAAGGAACTGAAAGTCAGGGATGGCATTGGATAGTTACGCAAAATTTGGAAAACAAATTTAAGACCAAAGAAGGTTTTGCTAACATTGAATTACGAAGGAGGATTAATAGGTTGTAAAAAATAAGGTGCGTTAAAAAGTTAGGGAAATATAATTGGTAATAATATAAGCACTGTAGGACTTACTGGGGCCAGCAGCAGGATCCGCGGTAGAGGAGCGCTCCTCCTGTGGTTGTCCCGCCAACTCGGACCCCGTCTTCTTGCCCTTGGGTGGTGCTGATCATGTAAGAAATAATAAAGAAAGAGAAACATTAAGTGCTGTGAAACAAAGACCTCATTCAAAAATCCTCTCAAACATTTTAGGGAACAACAATTCCAATAAAGTTGACTTCGAAGTATAAATGACTACTGGCTTGCAAGATCCACAGACCGTCTACTTATAGAACACTAATCAAATGTGCCATAAACATTCTGAATGCAGAATACTAACGAAGCCAGTACCACCTGACCTACACCACCTATTCAAGAATCCAGATGGGCCAATTGTTCAGTAAGTCGGCATTTCAATTTTAGTTTTGCCCGCAAACATGTATAGACGATGAGATGGAGGACACATGCATAAATTTGTACATACACATAATTGTTGGTTGCTTGCGTCAGAACTGCTACTGGCTCACCTGACCATGCTATTGCTGTGCTAAGCCTACCACTCAGTAAACAAACTCAAACCGGTTCTATGGAGGCGTGGGGTAAATAGGAACTAACTAAGCATTCAGTGACAGAGGAGGCGTCATGCAGACGGTTTGAGGTTCCGTGACGATCTGAACCCGTGTTTTCAAGTTTGTCGGAAATACATAATATTAGTATCAGCGAACCGCAAATGATCCATTTAGCATATCCTGGTGTTTTCGCTACGATACGAGCAAGAGCACTCCTGTTATGAACACATTTCTGATCTACCCACGGCATCCATCTTAGATCATGTCCGCCATTTTGTGTTTCTTGCCCTCACATATGCAATAACCTCTGATCACTTCATTTCGATTAAGGACACGTAGCCTTAGCCGGAGATTCACCTCTTTCAGGACACGTGTGCCTTAAACCAGATCACGCTGTAGCTGCATGACTTGACAAAAGCTGCCTCCTCTGCCCGAGGCCAGCCCACCTGAACTGGTTTTCGTGTCCATTGTCCCGATCATGATTAGGCGGCCGAAGCCGGTAGCCTTGCCCATTTACAACCCACAAACATCTCTTATCCCGCTTTTCTATCTCCTGCACCTGGCTCTGCTCCTTTCCTTCTGGGCCTTTATTAGGGGGAGGTAACGAACTTTACGATGAGGCGGTCCGGCTCTTGAATGCAATATTGACAAGGGATTGTGATGGACTAGTGGGAACCCCTCTTCGTGATGTTTGGCATCAGATATTATCGACAGTTCCTGTGTAACGCCAAATATTTATTGTTTAAGACACAAAGGTTTAGGAATGTACTAGCATGTGAAATATTTGCCTGAAGCACAATTTTTCGTATATAAGGAGCAACCCTCAATGTACAAATCGAACAGGCTCCTGGTTACTGCCCATGCGTAGTATCTGTGACTTCTGTGTCCCTGCAGTAATAAACCTTTGGTCTTTGACGCCACCATCGAGAAGCCCGTGTTTCTGTTCATTTGCGCACCAAGGCAGGTGGAACTCCGGGGTCTTTGGGTGTTGTTCCCTGACACCTCTGGACGGAACCAAAAAGTCCAGAACTCCAATTGGCGCCCAACGTGGGGCGACGTCATTCGGTACCGGTCCAAAAGCCTGAAGAGTTCGAGGAGCTTCGTGTGAAGATTTCCGAGGGAGGCGCCCCACTTCATCGATCCCGGCATATCGCAAAAGTGGCCCGAAGTTCTCTTCCACGAGGGTTCTCGTTCAGGACGGCTGCAGTGGGCCGTTGCCTTGACCGTCACCCTGTCTTGGACCCGAGGTGCAGCCCTTAGTACAGCGAAACGTGACGGGTTTCTCCTTGGTGACGTCTTCAGTGCCTCAGTTAAGTATTTAGTGATAGCTAGCTGGTTACTTTGTGAGGATTGTTAAAATCCTTGATCGGTTCTTGGTTTGGTTTGGTTTCGTAAGATTATCACTAGTTGTTCTGGTTACGATAATCTATTTGGTTCAGTTTGGGTATCGATACATTAGTTTGGTTTTGGTAGGCCTAAGTTCTTGGTTCGAGTGCACATATTTGTTCCGTGTTTTGTTTGTTTTGTGTTCCAGACTGAAAATGGTAAGTCGGAAAATGTTGTCTTGTTTTGGTTGCAACAGTGACTCACGATTGGAGGATTCCTGTCTGGTTCCTCCGATTGGGACTCCCCTTTATGACTTGTACTGTAAACATGGTGTGGGTCCTATATCCTATAACGAGGTGTGGGTCCGCTATACTAAGAAGGATGGTGTCCTTAGTTGGCCACTACATGGTAGTTTTGAACCCGAGATTCTTGATAATTTAGAAGCGAAATTGTTTAGGAAGAAAGCCCGGCCGGCAATGTTTGATTCTTTCCGTTATTGGCGAAAAGAGTCCAAACAGAGAGAAATGAAAAGGTTGAAGAAAGAACAGAAAGAGATAGAAGAGCTAACTCTAGAGCAAGCAACTAAACAATTGCAAGATAATGAGTGTGAAAAGGCCATAGATGTAGCAATTAGAGAGCATAATTTAGCGATTGACAAGTGCTATCCTGCCTTGCCATCGAAAACAGCTAAGATACTGGAGGATCCCGAAAACGATCCACTGTTGTCTTATCTGTTACGGTCACCTCCACCGTACGCACAAGGTGCTACGGCTCAACTTGTACCGAATGTCCAATTGCCGGTTGCTGGACAACCTGGTGTTCCTGTTCCTCAGAATGTAGTTCCTGTACCTCCTGTGGTTAATGTGAATGTTCCTACGGCTCCTCCTCTTCCTGGGTTTCCGTCTTCTATACCTGTATCTGTCTCGCTTACACCTACTACATCACAAACTATTTTTCTCGATACTTCTACTGCTTCGCAATCTGTTCCTACCTCTACTGTGTTCTCTACGTCTGCGAGTGTGTTAACTCCACTTTCTGTACGTCGAAAAATAACTGATTCTGTTGCTAATATGCTGTCTCCTTTATATAAATCTTTAATTAAGACTCCTACTTCTGATTCAGTTCAGAGACGTAGTCAGCTACCTAGTACTGAAGAACGGGGAGTTTTAGATTCCACGGCTCTCAGATGGGTTACGAAAGTTAGAAGATATAGTACGAGAGATGTACTAGATACGTTCATGCAGTGGAAGGAACCAACGCAACGGTACGTCTTTGATGAGATGTGCTCGTTGTTACGTGAGGAAATAGAGGAAGATGATGTTGAATCAGACTTGGAAGATTTAATTAAAATTCAAAAAGAGTTTGCTGCAGGAATGATAGTGGTTGATAATATAAAAGAAGCGATGGAACTCATTTTAAGTTTTAGGAATGATCCATCTCTTCGTTCGCCGAGAGATTTAGAGAAAGGTAAAATGAAGCCAAGTCGCCAATATCCTATGAGGGAGGTTCCTCCAATTTGGCGCGAAGCAATACAACGTGATGATAATGCGGGTATTGCAGCTGCTCCAGCACAGTTCCAACGAGTGTGGATACACATTCCATGGAAGCGAGCTGAAGTGCTAGCGGTGAAACAGGCCTTGCCAGATCCGCGTAAAAATCCAGCTGGATATTACAAGGAATTAACACAGACAGTTGAGGCTTGTATAATGAACTTAGCGGACATCGATATGTTATTTGGTAATGTAGTTCCACAACCAGTGTGGGCTAAAATTCGTAGGGAGGATCATCAAGCAGCTCTAGGTGGTGATTGGGCAGCTATCACTGCAGCGGATGGTCAGCAAACGGGTGGTGCAAAACCCGAACCCCTAATTGCTAATCTTCCAGGTAGAATAATTGACTTAATGAAGACTCTGATGCCTGCGTTGCGTGTTAATTGGGATAAATTATCCGCATGCAAGCAAAAGAAAGATGAAAGTGTCTCCGACTTCTTCACGAGGTTCGAAGAGACTTTTGTAGATCATAGTGGTCAGGATATGAGCACTGAAGGAGGACAGAGACTGTTTGTCGATAAATTTGTGCATAATTTGTTACCTGAATTATGCAATAAATTAAAGGATTCAGAGAGCGCGTGGGCTGTTTCCACAACTGCGCAAATACTTGCGACTGCACAATACTACGAAAATAGGGATAAAGAGGAAAAGGAAAAATCAGAAAAGAAAACGAAAGATTTAAAGACTAAAGTTCTTTTACAGCAGGCGTATCCGCCTCGCACGAATCAGACCAATATGCAACAGAATTCGTATCAGAGGACAGATTATAGTTCAACCAGGCCTCAATATCAGTGGAATCAGTGTGCGTACTGTAAGAAAGAGGGTCACTACAAAAATGAATGTCCAATCTTAGCGCAAAATAATGCAGCAGCAGCTCAGAGAGGTCGTGGTGGTTTTGTGCAGAATTCTAGAGGTCGAGGACGAGGTGCTATGCCTCCGCAAACGAATGATCGTCCCTCCAATCACTTTGATCAACGAAATGTACAGTCAGCTCAACAGAATAGATCTCAGCAATATCTTGTTGAAGATTATTGTGAAGTGGATGAGGGATGTCAGCAAAATGGGTACTAGGACAGCCATGGACAGAGAGAGGGAGTAGTATCAGTTCCAGTAGATCAGAGTGGGCCTTATGTCGCAGTAGCAACATCAGGTGTAGTCGAACCGTTTCTGTTGGATACTGGTGCCGCAAAAAGTTCTATCATTCATGCGAAACTCCCTGGCGCACCTTTGTCCGGCTCAACAAATGTTTCCGTAGGTTTTTCAGGCGCCCCTGTTTACAACCCGATATCTGGTCCTTTGTCTATTTCTGTTGGACCGTGTCAATTGAAAGCACCCTTGATTTTGACGACAGGTTGTAATGAAAATCTGCTTGGTTTAGATTTGTTAAAACGACTATATGCGACATTGTACTGTTCTCCGGAAGGGGTACAGCGTACTTTGGGTAAAAGAATCACCTCTCCGATGTACTTGTCAATGGACGCACTCCCACCAGAGCTGCGCTCACTCCCTGATTCTCTTTGGGCGACTGGTCCTAATGATGTAGGCCTTTTAGAAATACCACCGTATGTAGTAACTTTGAAAGCAAATGTAAAATTTCCAAGAATTCCTCAATATAAAATATCGAGTGAAGGAGAACGTGCACTTTTATTGATTGTGCAAGATCTGATTAAGAAAGGTGTGGTTGAAGAAACTCGAGGAAATGTTTGTAATAGTCCTGTATTACCGATTCTGAAACGAACTGATCCTACGAAACCTCCAGTTTATAGGTTTGTCATAGACCTTAGAGAAGTTAATAAGATTGTAGTTCCGCAATTCCCTGTGGTTCCAGACATTACTGCATTGTTAACATTGATTCCGGCTACAGCCACTTGGTTCTCAGTCATCGACTTGAAAAATGCCTTTTTCAGCATTCCGATAGCCAAGGAAAGCAGAGATATTTTTGGCTTCTGTCTAGGAGGTCGAAGTTTCAGATTTAAACGCGCTCCACAGGGCTACTGTGAAAGTCCATCTATTTATAGTCAAACATTAAAAAGCCAGCTAGATTCTTTTGTCCTTCCTCCAGGTTCTGCCCTAGTACAGTACGTAGACGATCTTTTAGTGGCTGCCGATGACAAGGAAACTTGCAAAGCAGCTACAGTATCGTTGTTGCATCATTTGTCTGATTTGAATCACAAAGTGTCACCTTCCAAGATGCAATACTGCTGCCAAGAAGTGACCTACCTAGGTCATCTCTTGTCAAAGGAGGGAAGGAAGTTGACCCCAGAAAGAATAAAAGCAATTACGCAAATGAGTGTTCCACGCACACAGAGAGAAGTACGTGCCTTTTTAGGTATTACCTCCTACTGTAGGCAGTGGATTCCAAATTTTTCTCTTTTAGCGAAACCATTGGTAGCCTTGACTGGGAAAAATGTTCCGAGTCCGGTGCCATGGTCTGATGAATGTCAAGAGAGTTTTACTGAATTACGAAAAGCCTTGTGTTCAGCTCCTGTATTGGGTACACCTGATTACAGTAAGCCATTCACGCTCTACGTTCACGAGAGAGAAGGTTGCGCGTTGAGTGTCCTGACACAGAAGTTTGGTGATAAACAACGCCCTTGTGCGTATTTCTCATCAACATTAGATCCGGTAGCTAGAGCGTTGCCTAGTTGTTTGAGAGCTACAGCGGCAGCTGCGGCTTCCATTCGGCAATCTGCTGGTTTGGTGATGAACAACATGCTAGTGATCATGGTTCCTCATGCAGTGGATACACTCATGAACCGAACGAAGACACAACACCTTACCAGTGCGAGATTATCTGGTTACGAGCGGACACTACTAGCGAGTCATATTCAGATCAAAAGATGTAATGTATTGAATCCAGCAACGCTGTTGCCGACTGATCAAGAGTCGAGTGATTCTGAGCCACATGACTGTTTTTTTAAAACGGAGGAAGAGACAAAAGGACGCATCGATTTGAAAGATACTCCGTTACCCGATCCGGATGGTACGCTGTATGTGGACGGGTCATGTTTTAAATTGGAAAATGGTGATGTGACTGCTGCTTACGCGGTGACGACGTTGAAGACGATTGTGGAGACTGCAAGAGTGAGTCAGAATTCTGCCCAAGCTGCAGAATTAATAGCTCTAACGAGAGCATGTGTTTTAGCTGAGGGAAAGAGAGTGAATGTGTTCACAGATAGTCAGTACGCATTTGGCGTGGCCCATAGTTTTGGCCGGTTGTGGAGAGAAAGAGGTTTCATTACGTCCCATGGGACTAAGATTCAGCATGGTCAGCTAGTTAACGACTTGTTGGAATCTCTAACCTTGCCGACTGAAGTTGCAATTGTAAAGTGCAGTGCTCATAAAGCAATCACGGATGATGTTGGGCGTGGGAATGCTTTTGCTGATGAAATTGCTAAACAGACAGCTAGAGACATGATGAGTAGAATGTATGTTGCAACGTCTGCAAGATGGATCGCTGAGTCTGGGATATGTGAAGATACAATGGAAAGTGTGAAAGAGATTCAGAGAGAAGCAACTGAGGAAGAGAAACGTGTATGGAGAGAGAGTACGGGCAAGTTGGACTCGAATGGATGTTGGATTGATTTGACAGAACAGCAGCGTTGGATGTTGCCGGATGCGTATGTGCTTGCAGTAGTAACAATGGCGCACGGAGTAGCGCATATAAGTTCTAAAGGGATATGTAAGATGTTGGCTCCGGTCTGGAAGAATGAGGGAATCAGTAAGTGTGCAGAGAGAGAGGTGAAAAACTGTATGGTGTGCTTGATGCATAATCCTGGCAAGGGAACTCCAACTCCAGCTGGTCATTTCGCTCCTCCTTCCTGCCCCTTTGAAGTGATTCAGTTAGACTTCATTCACATGGAACGCTGTAATAATTTGAAATATGTCTTGGTGGTGGTGTGTGCTTTTTCCAGGTGGATAGAAGCATACCCACTGAAGGACAATACTGCCTTATCAACTGCCAAAATTCTTCTCAAAGAATATTTCCCTAGATTTGGAATGCCACGGATTGTATGGTCAGATAACGGAAGTGAGTTTATAGGGAAAGTTATGCAGAGTGTATGTGCAGGCCTAGGTTTGAAACAAAAATTTCACAGTGCGAACCATCCCCAGTCAGCTGGTTTAGTGGAAGGTTACAATGGTACCCTCAAGCTGAAGATAGCTAAAATACAAGCATCCACAGGTTTAGCCTGGCCAGACGCACTTCCTTTGGCTCTGTTATCAACAAGAGCAACTGTACATTCTAGAGTGGGGCTTAGCCCATACGAGGTGGTCTTTGGCCGCCCAGCAAATATCTGGGGTGTGCCAAGGCCCAAGGAATTTAAATCTATAGAATATCCTATGTTGATAGACTACCTTTACGACTTGACTGCTAAATTGAGTCTTATTCATCAACAGGTCTTTGATGCATTGCCAAAACCTCCGGAGAGTCCAGGGCATCAGCTGAAACCAGGAGATCTGGTTGTCATCAAGAACTTCGCGAGGACGAAGAACCTTCAACCCAGATTTGTGGGGCCCTTTCAGATCTTACTGACAACGAGGACAGCCGTTCGTGTAGCTGGCCGCAAACATTGGGTACACGCGTCTCATGTTAAGCGTGTACCCTTGCCGCTACCTTACGACAACTGGGTGAAAAAGGGAATTGGTGCCTCCGAAACTGAAAGCACACCGAAGTTCCTTCCTTTCAGCGATGCCGAATTGATTACTGATGCTCCAAAATCTGACTCTCCTCCTGAAAAGACTCTTTTGAACACTGAACATTTGTCTCCAGCATCAGAAGAAACTTTGCTATCTGCGAACTTAAACACTGCAACAGCTGCTAGTGATACACTATTTTCCGATCAGACAATACCTGCGAAGCAGAGATACAACCTGAGAAAACGTAACATGGACAAATAAAGCAGGCAACTGCATATTGTGATTCTGATATATTGAACATTTGCCTTCAGCCAGGAAGTTTGCTATTGTTTATTGTTTTTAAAATTGCCTTGCCGTCTGGGTAGCCGTAGGGTCGTGGCTGTGTGCCTAGTTTGAATTTGCAGGGGTCTGACACAAGGTCGATCTTTCTGTTGGTTCTGGGAACTCCCAGGGCTGACAGAGGCATTTTCATCTACGTACACATCATCAGTGGTCGCGAGCGGATTGTAGAAGATGGAGCTTCCTGCGCTGCAACGAGAAAATGTGATTTATGTTCGCAGAAACAGACTTTACAGAATTCTTCGTAGCAAATGCTTTTTGATGTAATGTGCCGTTACATTTTTGATTATTTTAGCAACATTGGTGGGTGGAATCGTCTTTAGTATAAATATGATTTTTGTGCCAGTTACTACAGTACCTCCCCTTGATCCTGCCATTTCTACTGTTTCTTCTATACACTCATTTCACTCGTTTCCTGAACATGAGCAAGCCCGACGCACAGAGTTCATTAACAACACTTTTGTACAGCTCTTGCACCAACACCAACTGGTAGTTAACACTACAGACTGCTGGGTGTGTGGCTTGATACCCCACACTATGGATAAAGGTATTCCCTATCTGGTTTTGCCTTTCAGCTACAATGGATCATTTCAGGCCCTTCAAACAATCTTTGCTTATGCCCTTGAGACCTATCCTCCGCGTCCACCACGTTCCACTAGATATAACTCTGCCAACAAAGCTTTAGTCCAGGGAATTATTGACATGATCAAGGATGTCAATAATACTCCATCATACCCTAGAGACGAACTACGAGTATATTTAAGTTGGAATACTTCAGAGTATCGCCTTAGTTTAGGAGAAAGCAAGCGTAAAAGCTCAACTCCAATCTGGGTCGTACCTCACCGAGGTCAAGTCTGTTTGCAAGGGAATGGGAGAAATCCGAGAGCTCAGCTAGGGAGGAGTGAGTGCGTTGAGACTTATGTGTTTCCGGCTAACTTTTCCCCTGCCTTCCTTACTGCTAGGGGTACCTATTTCATTTGTCAAGACCGAGCTTATACATGGTTGCCTGCTGACTTTTCAGGTTCATGCTATATTGCTCGATTGTTGCCTCCAACATACACTGCTTCATCTGATTACCACAGAACCAGATTAGCGAGAGGTGTCTTCAGCAAGGAAGATACTGCTGGTCAGGAAGCTGGAGACTTCTTCAAAGGCTTCCTTCCGTTCTGGGGGCCTATGGCCAATAGTAGAAACATACGTCAACTAACACGGGTAGTTGAATCTACTATTACTGAAACTGCTGGTGCCCTTAGCAATCTGACAGCTGAGCTTCAGGCGGATAGACTCATGACGTTGCAGAACCGTATGGTTCTAGATGTTATACTTGCAGATCGAGGTGGGGTATGTAGAATGATCCAATCGAGCTGCTGTGTCTTTATTCCTAATAATGCTCCAACAGTCTATGAGGCGATCTCTAAGCTACACAAGATTTCCGACTCTATACATGTAGACAAGGGAAACTGGTCCTTTATGGAGTGGTTTTGGACTCTGATCTCAGCGTGGGGATGGAAGGTTCTAATGGTCATCGGTGTCATCTTAGTGTTCCTGTTCTCATGCTGCCTGATTATCCAGTGTGGTCCTGCTCTGTGTAGTTTTTGCGCTGCAACTTGTCTCAGAAAACCACCTGCGTTTGGAGAAAAGGCACGAGAAAGGATGATGATACAACAACATGTTACTGACCTGATGAGTATAGAACTAGACTCTGATATAGACTGAGTAATTGCCTATGTAAGGGCAAAAGGAGGGTCTGAGGTTCCGTGACGATCTGAACCCGTGTTTTCAAGTTTGTCGGAAATACATAATATTAGTATCAGCAAACCGCAAATGATCCATTTAGCATATCCTGGTGTTTTCGCTACGATACGAGCAAGAGCACTCCTGTTATGAACACATTTCTGATCTACCCACGGCATCCATCTTAGATCATGTCCGCCATTTTGTGTTTCTTGCCCTCACATATGCAATAACCTCTGATCACTTCATTTCGATTAAGGACACGTAGCCTTAGCCGGAGATTCACCTCTTTCAGGACACGTGTGCCTTAAACCAGATCACGCTGTAGCTGCATGACTTGACAAAAGCTGCCTCCTCTGCCCGAGGCCAGCCCACCTGAACTGGTTTTCGTGTCCATTGTCCCGATCATGATTAGGCGGCCGAAGCCGGTAGCCTTGCCCATTTACAACCCACAAACATCTCTTATCCCGCTTTTCTATCTCCTGCACCTGGCTCTGCTCCTTTCCTTCTGGGCCTTTATTAGGGGGAGGTAACGAACTTTACGATGAGGCGGTCCGGCTCTTGAATGCAATATTGACAAGGGATTGTGATGGACTAGTGGGAACCCCTCTTCGTGATGTTTGGCATCAGATATTATCGGCAGTTCCTGTGTAACGCCAAATATTTATTGTTTAAGACACAAAGGTTTAGGAATGTACTAGCATGTGAAATATTTGCCTGAAGCACAATTTTTCGTATATAAGGAGCAACCCTCAATGTACAAATCGAACAGGCTCCTGGTTACTGCCCATGCGTAGTATCTGTGACTTCTGTGTCCCTGCAGTAATAAACCTTTGGTCTTTGACGCCACCATCGAGAAGCCCGTGTTTCTGTTCATTTGCGCACCAAGGCAGGTGGAACTCCGGGGTCTTTGGGTGTTGTTCCCTGACACCTCTGGACGGAACCAAAAAGTCCAGAACTCCAGGTTAAAAAATATAAAGTAATACTATCCATCCACCACTATTTCACTAAAGGACAATGGGACTAGACTCTAGCAATAGCATCAACTAACTTCAGTTCTCTAAAAATCTAACATCAATAATCAGCAGCCCTAGCTAGCCCTAAGTTACAAACCAGTAAGAGAAGTGGCGAGCAGCACCTGTGTCATACAATAATAGAAGAATTTGAGACGGAATTGATCTGCAATGTAACTAAGCGCACCAGTAACTGTGTTACTTATTCATCCAAGAATTATACACAATACTTATACTACTATAATATATATTAAATTATTAATATTACTAGCTACTTACCAAGCCCCACGACTTCAACACCTATCAGGTCCAACAGGTCCTGCTCTCTGTCCAGAATGTCTGCCCACCGGTGGGCCAGCTGCTGGTGGGTGCGCCGGATTTCTGAGCGACGGTAGACTGCCCGGCGCACCTTTGACCACCGGCGGTGACGCTCCTCTGGCAGGTAACCGGACCCTGGCCTGCCGCCTGCTGCCAAGGTCAAGGGGAGGTGGCGTTGGATGAAAAAAACCAGGGCGGCCACCTCCGCCTCCCCGAAAAGATTCCCGTCCTGCACCCCTGCAGGTCGCATTCTGCCGCAAGGTAGCCGGCTCTTGGGCGCAGGCGCCTTGCCCTTCGAGCCGGTTCTGCTGCTCCCCATTGCCATAGTTCTGGAGTGGAGGTGGAGGTGGAAAAGAAAAATTAGAACAAAAGGAAAAAAAGTTAGGGGGAAGAAGTAGGAGCTTAAATAAAGAAGTAAAATAAAACAGTAGAAAAGCTAAAAAAGGTGGAAAAGTAGAAATAAAATGCAAAATATAAACTTAGTGACAGAGAGAGATAGATGAGAAGTAAAAAAAGTAAGAAAAACTGTGAAAAGAGATAAGGATTGAAGAGATATAAGGTGGATAGAAAACTAGGCCCAGAACCATAGCATAGAGTGTGAAAAACAAGATGGCCACGCCCATCGCGACCACGTGGGTAGGTTCGCGCGAGATTTCACGCGAACATGCACTTTGTCAGTGTGAACAAGTAGTTGTGTTGCCGAACAAGACGTGCACCGCGCGAACGAGTTATTCGCGACCCGAAAGAGGAAGTAGGGGATGCGGGCAGGCGGGACAATTGAAAAAACAAGATGACCGCGCCCATAGCCCACCACATGGGTACGCGCTCCCGAGCAAGAAAACGGCTCGCGAACGGGACCAGCAAGCTACTACGCTAGCTCGCGAAGCTCGCGTAGTGCGAGAACGGCTTCGCGTAGCTTCGTGGAGTGCGGCTACGCGAACTTCGCCCACCCTTAGTAAAGTGACCTCGATATTTACAGAGTCAATGCGGGTTTCTAGGGAGGATTGAACCCCAGCTATCGCCTCCATGACATCTTCCAGGGTTAGGGTCTTCGCTGCGGGTGAGGAGGGTGTCACCTTTGGGTTCCAGTCACTTGTTGTCTCTTTACTCTCTCCTTTGGAAGCCCAGGAGAGCTTGGTAATCTGTTTCTGCGTGGATGGTCTGTTCCCTTTGCCAGCCATCTGGGAGGGTCACGGGCGACCCGCTTTGAGTGTAGCCTGTAGACGTGGACGACAATAAACTGGAAGGGTTCCCTTGTGGCTAAATTAGGAGCTTCTAGGCTGGATGCTGAGGTGTAACAGGGGGAGGGATGGTGTCCTTTGCTAAGGCTTTCTCGGGTCGTCATCGCTCCCTATTAGCAAGACAGATCCGGGGAGCATGCAGTTATTAGCGTTCAGTACCTGGAGCCCCACCGCTGGGCATTTCACTGTAGAAGCAGGTGTCTTGTTACTCACCTTGGAGAGCCTGAGGGTATTTGTCGCTTGAGTGTGTGCCTCGTGGAGCACAACGCCGTGGACTCAGCGTCTAGTTGCAGGCCGATGGTATCTTGGAGGCCTGAGGGTCCACTACAGCCGCTCCTGGACGCAGCACCAGGTCTAGGTCTATAAGTTCGATATTTACAACACCTATGTCTCCTGCGAGGCCTACGGTGCCTCGTGATATCCGGGGGTGCCCCATATCATGCAAACATGGGCCCACCAAGTCATACACTGCCACCAGTGGGTCGGGCTTTGGGCGCATCTGTATACAGGCCCCGGGCGCCGTACTTCAGAAGCAATCACGCCCCCTCTTGCTTTGGTGTCAAAAATGACTGTGTCCCCAGGGGTCGGAGGGGGTCTCACGTTGTTTCTGGGAGCGAGAGGTGTAGTCCCCGCTCCAGTCTGGAAGATCCGCGGGGTATCGAGGTCGGTGCACGCTCAGGCCCCAAAGCCGGGGGACTCGCATAGCCACCAACCCGATCTCGGGTGCAGGCCGCCGCCTGTCCTTGTCGACGTCTCTCTGTGACCGGTGGCTGATGCGGTGTCCCCCAGCGCGTCAGGGCAGCCACTGCACACGCTCCTGAGTCAGTTGTTGAGTGCGCCCACCTCTAGCTCCTCCGGCCACGCTCCGGTCTTGAGTGTGTCCTCAGGCGTCAAGGCTCTTCACTCCGCCGATCGCCATCTTAGGGCTCGCAGAGCCCGCTGCATCACGGGGTCTGTTCTCCTCTTCAAGGCCCCTCGAGATCGCCGCACGTAGCCAAGATTGTGCTCGGACCATAAGTGATGGGGATCACCCGGTGTCAGTGGTGATCCCATGCCGAAAATATTGGATAGTTTTACGGATCTACGGGCGAGGGCCAGGGAGTCACTTTACCCAGCGACGATTCCCTTCGGCTTCATGCCTCTCCCCCGCTGCTATACTTTTTAATAGTAAGTAGAACAACATTGGGAAAAATATAGTGGACACTAATACCATCCAAAAGTAGAATATAGATTTTTAATATAGAGTTTAAAGTAGTACATGTTAAATATTTAAGTATATACATTTTATATAATGTAAATTCCTAATCTTCAATTCTACATAATATACACATATATGTTTTTTTATATATATCTATATTCACTGAAAAAAACATAGGTTTCACACCAGTTATAGTTAGCTGGAAATGTTACTGACTTAAAACCATTGAAATTCCCAAGTTATAGTGAGTTGGACTCACTATAACTTGGGCGCCTGCAATGCACTGCTGATGACGTTACATATTACATCACTCATGACATGGTCAGTGACATCACTCATGACATCACTGATGACACCATCCAGTGAATGTGTGTCTTTCTGAAAAACATATATGTTTTATATATATATTTGTAAAGGACGATGGAAGAATAAATGGTTAAATAAGTGCGTAAATGGATGTTTGTTTTTATAAGAATTGATTGATTAACTGCCTTAAGTGTATCTTAGTGAATACATATATTAGCAAGTAAATTTTAAATATTGAAATGTATGTATCAGTGTTTCACTTTGTGTATAAGTGGCTGTATGGGTTGGTGACTGACTCACTGTTTGTATGTGTTTTGAAGACAGCATATGTACAAAACTGTATGGATGGATGAGTGTGTATATGTGTATGTTAGTGAGTAAACGACTGTCTCACTATTGTCTTTTTCAGTAACGACATAAGTTTTAATCTAGTATATGTGAGTATTGATTTATATAAGTGAGTATATGTGAGAGTGAGAGATTGTAAGAGTTCCTGTTTAAATAAGTATGTGTTTCTATAAGTGATTCTTTAAGAGAGTAAGTATGTGTAAGTTTCCTTAGAAGTAAAGTGGTAGTGTGTGTATTGCTGTATATGCAAATAAATGGATGTTCAATAGTTTTTTTGCATGTGTGAATATGTGTGTGAGTAACTTTTGGATGACTGTCGGTGTGTAACAGGATGTATAGGTGAATCACTACATATAATGAGTGAGTATATGTATGAGTGACTATTAAGCATGGGCGAATTTTGCGAATCTCGCGTTCGCGAATTTTGCGGATTTGCGAACTCGCAATCCGCAAAATCCGCGAATTCCCGCGAATTTGCGGATTTTTTTTTTTTGTGTTCGCGCGTGTTTCTGCCAGTTCGCGAGGGTTTTTACAATTTCGCAATTTGCGAACTTACCTGTCGGGTCGCAAGTTTTGCGAACTTGTTGTTTCTATGTGTCCAGCCTGTTTGGGACACTCTTCTTCATCACTGCCACTCTCTGTCACCACTGCCACTCTCTGACTACTCATGCCACCCTCTGGCCCACCCATGCCACCCTCTGTTTCATCACCACACCCTCTGGTTGTCCAGTGTACATTATTTTCGGCAAAGCAAAGCACACCTTCCCTGCCTCAAGTGACCTGAATTAATTTGGGGCTGATTAATGTGTCACAGAATATTTTTTTAGCTGGCACCTGCTTCCTTAGTGCTTCCTGATTAGTGATCTTTTGCACTTGCTAAGTGCTTTCATTGTTGCAAAATTAGTTACAACACCTGCCCTGCCCCAACTGACAATAATGAATTAGGGGCTGATTAATGGATTTTAACTTCCAGCCTGGCTCCTGCTTGTCTCCCTTAGCTGTAATTCAGGACCTTTGTGGCATATGTGTAACTATTCTGAGGTTCAGAGCAGGGTCACATAATAGTTGCAACTGGCAACTGAACTCTGGAGGGGCCCCTCAGGAAGCACTACAGGAAATGGCTACTAATGATGAGCCTGAACTTTTGAACCTGGTAAGTAGTTTCAGTTTTGCTAAGATCGTATTTCTGCAATTTAGCACTTACTCGCGGGGTGCGAAGTTGTACTGGCAAGCCGCGAACTCACGCGAACAGTGCGAGCAAGCCATAAAATCCGCTGTTTGCGGATTTGCGGATTTTGCGGGAGATACGCGGATCTCGCGGATTGCGAATTTACTGAAAATCCGCGAGCGAAACGGATTTTCCGCCCATGCTTAGTGACTATATAGAATTGTTGGTGAATGAGTGGATGTGTATATAGATGGTGGAATTACTGAATTGTTTGTTGTAACTGGTATGGGTATCTCTATTTTTTTGAAAATGTTAAATACTGTTTTTGAATATGTGTTTCAAGGCTTACATTACACTGAAAGGAGGTCTGTCACTCTGTCACAAGGATGGTGTCATCAGTGATGTCATGAGTGATGTCACTGACCATATCATGAGTGATGTAATATGTGACGTCATCAGCAGTGCATTGCAGGCGTGCAAGTTATAGTGAGTCCAACTAACTATAACGTGGGAATTTCAACGGTTTTATGTCAGTAAAATTTCCAGCTAACTATAACTGGTGTGAAACCTATGGTTTTTTCAGTGAATTTAATAGGTTTTTTAAATGCTAATTCCTAACTATAACTGGTGTGAAACCTATGGTTTTTTTCAGTGAATTTCATAGGTTTTTTAAATGCTAATTCCTTTCTATATCGAGTTTCTAACCTATGATTTTTTTTTAAATTTGCTGTTTTGTGTAAGTATTAATTTATGTATTTTTTTTAATTTTTTTTGTCATTTTTTCCTGGGGCGCTCTGGGTGCACGCTCCGGTAAGCTCTCCGGAAAGCGCACCCAGAGCGCTACTTTCATTCGTGAAAAAAATATGAATGAAAAGTAAATAATAACGCAAAACATTTCGTACCATACATATAAAAGCAGTTTTTTTTATAAGGAAATGAAAATGATTTTGCATTTCCTTGAAACTATCAATACGTCACTTTGGGGCAACGCGTAAGTGCCCCCGGAAGCGCCTACGTTCGCGCCGCGTATGCGCCCCGGAAGCGCCTACGTTCGCGCCGCGTATGCGCCTACGTTTGTGCCGCGTGTGCGCCCCCGGAAGCGCCTACGTTCGCGCCGCGTATGCCCACCCGGAAGCGCTCCGGTGCGCGCAGCGTCAGCGCGACAAGTCATGTGACCTTAAAAAAACACTTTTCATTGGTTGCTAACAGTTTTTTTTACAAAGAATGAAATCCCCACCCATTTTCTCCACTTCTTCTTTCACTTTTGTGACTGAAAGACCTGTTTTTTGCTCCTTGATCTTTCTTGGTTTACCATGGCTGCCAGAGAATCCAGCAGTGATGAAGAGCGTGATTTCATCGATGAAGAGCCTCCTCAGCCAAAGGTGAAGGAGCATTTTATTTGGAAATGTTTTAAAATACCACCTAACCAGAAAAAGGTGAATGCTCCAAAAGTGGAGTGCAGGATCTGCAAACAAGTCCTGTCACGGGGTGACCCCAAAAAGAAATATTATTTTGGGAACTTTACAATGATACGGCATGTGGAGAGGAGGCACCCCCAGAATTTTGCCCGAGAAAGTGTCAGGGCTCTGGCACAAGAGGTTCCCAGTGATGGGGCCTCTACATCCACCGGAGGAGCAACTACTTCTGGGAGGGGGCAATCGCAGGAGCTTGTGCCAAATATTCAACCTGCTTTTAACAATGGTGTCCTGGGATTCAGATACTGCAATCAACTCCTTAAATATGGGGAGCAAAGTGTCCTGCTCATGGTTCGAGCATTGGAGAACCATCACTGCCATTCCTAGCCCTAATTTTGTTTGCTGTTTTTGCTCCTGTTGAGCAGTTTCCATTCCCTGTTTTTGTTTCTGTTCTTAAAAAAAAGAAGAAAAAAAAGTTCTTTTCAGAACTACCTCCAATTCTCATCAAAGAGCTATATTCTTAAAAAAATGAAAAAGAGTAGGTGAAATGGAGTGCATTAATAATGGAAAGGAAAATGAGTAAAAAAGAACAGAAAGGTATGAGAGGAGAAAGGAAGTGAAGTAGGGGGACTGAAAGAAGGTGAGTGTTGGGAAGGAAAGTAAGGAGAAGAAGAGTGAATATGGGGAATGTGGATATTCAAAGAAAATGTTGAAAAGGAACGGGGTGTGGAAGGGTAAGAAAAGATGCATTGCTGGAGTTGAAGACTGAAGGCCTCATTTATGAAGCCATGCGTCACTTTAGCGCCACCAGAGCGTCACTTTTTGTGACGCATCAGTCCAGTAAAAAAAGCAGCTTATTCAGTCATATTTACAAAGTGGCGCATCTAGGTAGATGCGTCACTTTGTAAGCCCCTGCGCCACATTATTCCTACGTCAGGTGAAATGTATGCAAAAGGGACGTATTGACGCAAGAAATGGTCGTAGAGGTGTCGCAGTGAAATCTATGACATATCACTGCGTCACTTTTATGACGCTGCTGCGTCCAAATATTACGCCTGTTTCACAGCAGACGTGCAGGCCCTTCACATGGGGCTAGGCCCCATGTGAAAGGATGCATTGCTGGAGTTGCATCATTTTTGAGACACACTCCAGCAATACATCACTTTTGCGCTTACAGATACGTCTGAAATACTGACGTATCTGTAAGAACTTCCAACATAATACGTCATAAATTTAATATGACGCATGAGTAGAAGACTGAAGGACTCATTAATGAGGCCATGTGTCACTTTATTGCCACCGGAGCGTCACTTTTTGTGACGCACCAGTGCTGTAAAAAATGCACCTTATTCAGTCATATTTACAAAGTGACGTATCTAGATAGTTGCGCCACTTTGTAAGCCCCTGCGCCACATTATTCCTACGTCAGGTGTAATGTATGCAAAAGGGACGTATTGACGCAAGAAAGGGTCGTAGAGGTGACACAGTGAATAAACTGGGGGCCTCATTTATGAAAAATGACGCATCGCTGCGTGAAAACAGCGATGCGTCACTTTTATTCAGTGCGCACTCCTTACCACATTCCTGATACGTCATATTTAATGTATGACAAATCATGTCGCAAGGAGTTACAGATATGTCAGTATTTCTGAGGTATCTGTAAGCGCAAAAGTGACGCATTGCTGGAGTGTGTCACAAAAGTGACGCAACTCCAGTAATGCGTCCTTTCACATGGGAAAGCCCCATGTGAAAGGGCTTGCGTCAGTCTAACGCCTGCTGTGAGGCAGGCGCAAGATTTTAACGCAACAGCGTCCTAAAAGTGACGCAGTTAAATCTCATAGATTTCACTGCGTCACTATTACGAGGCTTTTTGCGGGGGAACGCCCCCTCTGCATACATTATACCTGACGCAGGTATAATGTGGCGCAGGGGTTTAAAAAGTGACGCATCTACCTAGATGCGTCTCTTTTTAAATATGGGGCAACGAGGCGCATTTTTTACACCGCTGGTGCGTCACAAAAAGTGACGCACCGGTGGCGCAAAACTGTCGCAAGGCCTTCATAAATAAGACTCTGGATTTTCCCCATGCTTCGCTCCCCGGTGCGGGACCCTATTTTAGCCCCCACATCAAACCTAGGGGGTCAGGGGGGGTCTACCCTGCTCCCTTATAGTCATTTCCCCCTTTTTTTATGCCACTTCTTGTGTCTCGATCCTACCGAGACACAAGATCGCGGCCGCTCCGGACTGTTTTGAATGTTTACAGACACCAGTGAGCCAATCACCTTTCCGTGCGCAAGTTGCGTAGCACGCCCGGTGCGCTCCCTGGTGCGCGTACCGGGGCGCGCCTATAGATATATATATTTTTTTTAACCTAAATTACTCAAAATCCACTGGAGCACATATCTTGAGACATAGCAAAGGCACATCGGGCTACCAGTCCCTACAATTTTGCCAAGTTTGGTGGAAATCCATTCAGCCGTTCGGGCTAAAAGTGAGGTCGACCGCCCTATGGAAATTAACATGGGGAAAACGCGTTTTGGGACCCCCCTTTTATCTCGGCCCCCGCTTGACGCATCCCCCCCAAACTCTCAGGGAAGGACCGGAGCTCGACGAGGCCATTTTGAGGAAATTTTCAGGCAAATTCGTCAACCGGCGCCAAAGTTATTCCAAATAGAATTTTGAGATTTAACATTAATAAAAAAATCCTAACTATAACTACCTACTGGTGACTGCCAGTAGGTAATTTATCTATATCTATCTATCTCTATATATATATATATGTATATCAATTGGTCAATCCCACAAGGTCAGGAATGAGGCAGCACAAACATCCGTGATTCAGGTAATTTATTCAGCTACAACAACGCGTTTCAGCCGTGGACGGCCTTTGTCAAGTTATTTTGCATCCCTTAGGTCGCCATTTTAAACATAACCTCGTCATAATAGACATTAACAAAATATCCCTTGCAGCCAGTTTATATAGGATGAGAAGTGCGAAGGTTCTACAACACACACAGATGATCATGGAAATGATTGAAACTTGCCTGAAGGAGAATATTTTTCTCTTTGAAAACACATTATACAAACAAACACAGGGAACAGCTATGGGGACCTGCTTCGCCCCCAGCTACGGGAATCTCTTGGTGGGCTGGTGAGAGGAGCAGGTCCTATGTAACCAGGATCAGAATGGATTCATTGACTAGATCAGTGTGTGGATCAGGTATATTAATGACCTCTTCCTTGTTTGGGAGGGAAACGAGGAAGACCTTAACAGTTTTTGAGCGTTATCAATCACAATAATATAAATCTGAGATTCACCATGAATTACAGTAAAGAAACAGTGGATTTCCTTGACATCAAGGTTTCACCTAAAGATGGAACACTTCAGACAGATCTCTACAGGAAGAGCACTGCTGGGAACTCTATTCTCCATGCGGACAGCTGTAATCTAGCAAGCTTCCGCTGGAGTCTCCCCAATAGCGAGTTACTTAGAGCAACAAAAAAAACCAGCACCACTGATGAGGGCTGTAGGAAAACAAAACAGGATATGATAGACCGATTTAGTGCCAGAAAATATCCCAAAAAGAGCCTTATTAAATCAAGCATGAGGGCAGATGAGAAATTGAGAGAAGACCTATTACAAGCAAACCACGAAGGAGCCAACATTGGCTTCACCAAGCTGCACAGCCACATCATAGCCTGATTCCAATTAATTAAATGTGTATAATTTTTTCAACATTTTTCCTTTTTTCACCATTAATTCTAATCCTCCTCTTTTGTATTCAAATCATTTTATTCAATCCATGTTTTACGTCGTTGTTCATAAAATCAGGAGCATAAGATGGATTTCATGCCATGATTTATTTTCACAATCCCAATGCTTTTCGGGAATTAACTACCCTTCGTCAGGGGTATCTAAAAGTGCAAACAAATACTTTCTTTAAGCCATATTCTATCAATTAAGCATTTCATCCACATTTTGAAAACGACAAACAACAATAAAATGAAAAATAAACCTTTAGATAAGGCGAGACATATGCACTAAAAAATCTCACTTATTAGCTACATGCAGTCTTTTATACACCCGCAGTGTTCATATATTTGGTATCCCAAAATAACTCCATTGTTGAGAAATAAATACACCCCTTTTTTTAATATAGAAAATAGTATCACTAGTTTAAAGAAACATAAACACGTATAAAATTCCCTATGCTTACCATGACAAGCTGTTAAATCTTAAAACGTGAGGAACCATTCTAAAATAATCAAATCCAATTAAAAGACCATGACTTCATCTCTCTATTGTATTAACGTGCCGAAGCATGCATGTCTCGTTTCGATGCAAACTGTGTCTTTTGTAACAGAAACCCTTTATATTAGTTTCCACCCTATATAATGCCACACAGGTGATTAATTACGTCCGTATGTCACATGACTCTAAACAGCAAACCAAGTGATCTGCACGTTTAAACCTGTACTCCTCCAAGTCCCAGAGTGCAATATCCAACGTTCTTTTCTCCCTGGAGTCTGTCTCATATCCAAATAGCTATTCAATAATTTGGTGTTGAGAAAAATAATAATAAATATAAACCCACTTCTTTTCAATCTGCCTTATTTCCATTATTAATGTTAGTCTCGTAAGTCTTTGAAAAAATGCTTCATTACGCAATTTTTTCTCAAATGCTTGCAGACTCTGTTTAATCTGTAATTTTCCAACATGACACAGCACCCAAACTCTGCGCCATACGTAATCTCTGCCATTGACTTTGGATCTATATTCTTTGCTGACCTTGTTACTTGTGGTCTTGTTCAGCATTTTCATCATTTAATCATGGGTGCAATCTCATTTGGAGATGAAAAAAGTTCATACAATGAGTTCAATTAGGATGAGATGCACACTTTTGTTTCGCGATCCATTTTAGAACCATATTAAACAAAATATTTCTGTTCAAACATTTACAGCGTGCAAGACTTCCTCCGCGCTTCTTCCCATTGCGCTGCAACATAACTAAACCACGAAGGAGCCAACATTGGCTCCACCAAGCTGCACAGCCACATAATAGCCTGAATCCAAATAATTACATGTGTATAATTTTTCTTTTCCTTTTTTCACCATTAATTTTATTCCTTCTGTTTTGTGTTCAATTCATTTTATTCAATCCATGTTTTACATCGTTGTTCAAAAACACTCAGGAGTATAAGATGGATTTCATGCCATGATTTATTTTCACAATCCCAATGCATTTTGGGAATTAACTTCCATTCGTCAGGGGAATCTAAAAATGCAAACAAATACTTTCTTTAAGCCATATTCTATCAGTACATGAAACAAGTGTAGACAGACTATATGAGTGACATGCGTCTGATGAAGCCAGTGATTGCCCTAGCTGTCCTGTGAGTGTAGCGTGCCAGCCAGTATGAAGACATGCAGTGAAAATAATGCCGCAAACCCATTGTGTGTATACGCGGGTTCCTGGAGAAAATACCTCATGTAAGTAACCTTGTGCATGCTTACAATCTATATTGGCATTTTGCAACATACCTCATGTAAGTAACCTGTGTATGCTTACAATCTATATTGGCATTTCGCAACTGTGACTAAGGCCAGCAAAGCATACAGTTAAAATAACAAAACAGCAACTCGAAACTATACTGGGCAGCAGCATTAAGCAGCCTGTATACAGATGCCTTATGGTGAATTACGCCCGTCGGACCCCGTCCAGACATAATAGCAAAAAAAGAACGGTATAAAAGCCTAAATGCAAGAACATAACTACCACTTAATCGAACAATCTTAAGGGTGTGAGTGAGGGTAAGGGAAGTACAAAGGGGTGTACATACAGAATAGAGGAAGGTGTACATGTACAATATAATGAATTTACAGTGCAAGTTCATATGGTGATTGTACCTCTTCAATACAGTGACGTAAAATACAAAATGTAAAGTGTGAATGCGCGGAAGAACTCAATTTTCTACCAAGAATGTACATAGCTTGTCTCACATTGAATCAGTGGGTATATTTACACAATGTATTGAGAAAAAAGTACCATACTAATTCTTAGTGATACATGTACAAAGTCTGTGTATCTGTGTGTAAAATACTAGCGCAACAGAAATAGGATGCCACTAATGCCAGTGCACACAAACCAACTGTGAACAACAATATAACGGTACAAATACTCAGAATTGACACAGCGGTCGAGCATGGTTTAATATCAGAAGAACTGATTCCATGTGCATATCAGAAGTGCAAAGGCAGAGCCATTTAGTGACAAAAAATATACATGAGTGATGACATACAATTACAAAAACTCTAAAATATCCAGATTATCAAGAATACATATTTGTTATAGGTTTACTATGCGTTTGAACACCGTAGAAATGTCATAGGAAATGGTGCAAACTTCAGTAGTGTTCAAGCCTGCAGGCACCTTAGTGTTAAACTGCAAAACATACTTGCTCTCCAGCTGCCTCAAAAGCCTCTCCCTGTTACCCCCACGTCTAAGCAGAGGAACGTAGTAGATGACTGAATATTGGAGGTGCTCCAGATTTTTGTTATGCACCTACTTGAAATGCCTGGCTACTGGGTAGGCTGGGTCATTGTTGACTATCGCTCTGAGGTGATGAAGTATTTGCAGATGCATTTGTAGTTTAGTGCTACCGATGTAACGTAGCCCACAGTTACATTTGAGCATGTACACCGCAAATTCCGTCTTGCAATTAAGTCTATGTCTGATGGTGGTGGATGGTGGCGGATGAAGGCGGAGTCTAGCTTTGTGATGTTCTTACCGAACTTGCATGCCCTGCAACTGAGGCATTTAACAAAACCCTTTCTGTCAGCTAGCCAATTCTTTGTTGTAGTGATCTCAGGGCTATTTCTGACTAATGCGTCCCTCATAGAGAAAGCTCTGCTGTATGTGATATCTGGTTTGTTGGCCACTGCAAGTCCTAGTGTTGGATCAGATCTAATTATCCCCCAGTATTTGTTTATTACTGATCTTATAGCTCTTTCCTCACTGTTGTGTGCTATGATCAGTCTGGGGGTGACTATGCTGCTAGATTCTGTAAGTATGGTGGTGGCGCTGATGGTCTCAGGGGCGGAAGGTGATACTAACAATGCCTCCCTAGGTATGGCATTAGCTCTATTTGTAGCTTTACGTATTACAGCCGCTGAGTATCCACGTGCCTTGAATTTTTTTGCTGCTTCACTCCGGCACACCAGAAAATCATCTGGGGGACTACAAATTCTGACCAACTGTAATATCTCCCCATAGGGTATGCTGGCTATGAGATGCCTAGGGTGAAAACTGGAGGCATGCAGTGTGGAATTGCCTGCGGTGAGCTTACGATGTAGCTTAGAGTGCAGAGTGCCATTGGCGATATACAAATAGACGTCCAGGAATTCTATAGATGTGGTACTAATGTTAGCATTATATTCCAAATTGAGATCGTTGGTATTGATCTCATCAATGAAATTTCTAGCACTGGTAACATCACCTTGCCAAATTAATGTAAAGCAGCCAAGACAATATGTTGTTGCTAACAGCCATCAGGCGCTTGACCATGAGAACCCGCTCCTCCCACCAACCAACATGTAAACATGCATAGCTGGGCGAGAAGCTGGCACCCATGGCCACGCCCCTGAGTTGCTTATATACCTTCTTGTTGAACATGAAAAAATGATGTCTAAGACACCAGTCAATTAGAAACAAAATAAGGTCGTTGTGTTTATGGCAATTAATGAGTCTTTTACCAAGAAAGTATTTACATGCAGCTAGACCATCATGGTGACATATGCTGGTGTACAGTGATGTACTGTCCAAGGATATCAACAAATATTCCTCGTGCCAAGGTATGTCTTTGGCTTTGAGCAAGAAGTCACTAGTATCTCTGAGGTAGGATTTCTGGCTGGATACAAGGTCTTGGAGAAAAAAAGTCGACATACTTGGAAATGTTCTCACACATACTTTTCCTGGCCGCTGATGGGCCACCCAGGAATGGGGTTCACGTTTTTGTGCACTTTGGGCAGAAAGTATAGAATGGGGAGAACTGGTGACTCAATGTTGAGAAATGCGCATTCCTCTTTGCTAAGCTGACTTTTAGATTTGTAAGCATTTAGGTGTTTCCTGAGTTCCTTGTTGCTGCTCACCATTTTAGTGTGGTTAGAAAGCCTATAGGAATCACAGTCACTCAATGCCTGTTGGCTTCTTCCAGATGCATATTGCGTGGCCGCAGCACAATGTTGCCCCCTTTGTCCGCCTTGTTAATGATGACTTCATTATTGCTTTGCAACTTTTTCATGAGTTCATTATATTTGAGACTCTGAATGCGCTGTCGATTCACCTGCCTCTTGGTTTTGAGATGCAGTGCTTTGAGCTCATCCGTGATGACATCGCTGTAGATATCTATTGCATCTCTTGGCATCATAGGGGTAAAGTTGGAGTGTGGCTTAAAAGGGCTAGGAATTCTGCATGAACTTTCAATGCCCTCATCCAGCAAAAGTTGTTGTGTTGGCTTTGGTGTGCCAGGTACAAGTAATTCACCCAGGATACGTAGGGTTGGCATGTCCGCCACCGTCAGTGGTTGCTCATCTAGAAGATCAACAGGTGCTGTGTTGGGAATGGTGGCATTATTTTGTTTTAATTTGAAAAACTTAATAGGCTTCAACTTCCTAATGAATTTATAAACATCAATCCGGGTGTTGCTATAATCAAAAGTGCTTCCAGGGCAAAATGTGAGACCCAAAGAGGAGCTGTTTTTCTGCCTCAGTTAGGTCCATTGTGCTTAAGTTAATGATTGTCTTGGTGTCAGTTTTAAATTCTTTCTCCACTTCCCTCTTCTTTTGTTCGTTTGTTTTGGCTTTTCTGAGTTTCCTCCTTTCCTGCCTCCTTTGGTTGCACCTGCGTTTTCTTTCCTCGGCAGCTGTTCCCTGAGGGTCAGGCACCTGTCGTAGACTTAAAAATCCATCTCTTCTCCAGGGCTGGGGTTTGGTGTGCCGGGCATACTACTTGTTCTCCATCTGCCCCTGTCGTCTGAGTCAGCCTCACTTTCAGCCAGGGAACTCCTATCAGATAGGGATGCAGAGTCAGTGCCAACAGTGTTGCCTCCAGGTGGCTTAGGATGCTCTTGTCGGCTTTGTTTGTTCAAGCGCTGTGTTCTCATTGAATCATATTTTTTGGCGAACGTGAAAATGTGCCCGCATTCATAGTCTGTTTTGTCTCGGGCAAATTTGAACACTTTGCGCGCTTTGATAGTCTCCTCATGTTTCTCAAGCGTGTCCTAACTTTATCTCTGCCCGTGGTGATGGCCTCTTTTTGATTCATGAAGAAACAACAAAGGGCCTTGTCTCTACTCAGTAAGGCTGAGTCACTATAACCAGAGAACAAAACAAATGCCAATACTGAGTGCTACTTCTGAAATTATTTAATGTCTAGACCCAAGAAACTAAACATATAGGTCCACACTCTTGAAAGTGCCATTAATCATTTTACTTGGCTTTAAGCTTTTTAAATTGCTTATCCGACATGTTCCAACTACATCTACAAATTTTAATTGTTACAACATAACAAACTTCACAGAGACACCACCATACACTCAACGCATACCTTCACTCATTCCAGCGAGCACACTCCACAACCTCTTACACACAACCCTCACAACATCTATACACCAAACCTGACCGGGCCTAGTCTTAGCCACAACAAACTTTACAAGTGGCCACACACCAGGCATGCCACTTTAACCATCAGGGGTCAGACAACCATATCATTAGTTTCTCAATCTCACAACGGCGCACAACTTAATCCAACAAATCACATTCTACAATGTTCAGTACTTATTTACAATGCACCAGTGGACATCTTAAACACAATTGCGTTTGTTTGACCACAACACACACAAAAAAGGTCGACGCGTTTCAAACCCAAGGAGTAGTAGGGTTCTCATCAGGACCACAGAGTTCTAAAACAAAGAAAGAAAACATAGACTCATGTTTAGAAAATATTAGTTCAAAATCAATCAATTAAAGAGAACACCCACCGGTGTGTGCCGCCTACCTTATTCAATAGGCAGATCCAATCTGCTAAATCACACCTGAAGCGGCAAAGAATGTCTGCAAAAACAAAATGGAACACACGAAACAGTCTTACACAAATTAATACAAAACACATTTGTCCTATATCGTCATGTCAAAAGACTATGATATCCACTTACATGAGGATGTCTCACATGTTGTTCTTTGAATGGTTGGACTGAATTTCAAGTGCCCCTGCCAGAAAACGGCACATGTGTAAGTATTAAGTTGGAACTCATTTTCAAAGTACAAAAATCCTGCTGCATCCGCCATCAAAGCTTACCTTTAGTGAGGCTCATATTCTGAATCCATTGTGTACTCTTTGTTCCTTAAGTCTTGCATTGCATTCAATCTACAACAAGACAACAGGATGTTTAGACGGCTTTCTCCCGTTTCTCTAAAGGCCACTATAAAACATTACGGTCCGAATTGCTTACTTTAAGGATCGTTCTATGTAATTCCGAGATCGGTCCACGTCCCTGACTCACGGCGTGCGACGCGAATACCCAAAGGGAATGCTGGGAACTCTTGGGTTGCCGGGAAGTGTAGTTTTTAAACCCATTTGATTGCACTATATCTTTATTGACAACACGACTTCCACAAGTCATCAGAAAAAAATCAAATAAAATCTGCACATCCTTACAGTAAGGCACGTAGTGATCACTAAATACTTAATGGAGTATCTGGAAGTTGTAGGCTTAATTATTCCTGGGGGCATATATTTAAGATGGCGGCTTATCAACGCTCTTATACCAATGTCTAATTTAATCTGAGCGATGCAATAACGCAAATGTGCATATAGTTGTTCGCCTAGGCGTCAAACTTTACAACGAACGAAGCGAAACAACTAGCTTCAACCAGTTCCAATATGCATGAATCTCTCCTGTCTGCCACGTTTGAGAAAGGGCACATATCACCACCATCCACTGAAATCGTGAAGGTGGCACCATGCTTACTGGGGCGTCTGGGAATAGTGGTCTTATTTAAGCTTGGAGGCATATATTTGACGCAACGGCTTCTAAAGCATTCTGAGGCCTAAGTTGATTAATATCATGCGCTTCTCAAGTAGTTTTTCAGTGGAAGATGGTGACAGGTGCCCTCATACCTATGTGGCAGACAGAAGAGGTTCATGTTTTTTGAACTGGTTTGAAGCCAGTTCTTTGACGCTGGTCTTTGTAAAGGGAGGTGTTGCGGCACTTATTTGGAATAGAAACTAAAAGAACAAGCAACATAGATTTTAGCATCATTGTAGCTCATAATATTAATCAACATAGGCATCAGAATGCTTTAGAAGCTGTTGCCTCAAATATAAACCTCCAAGCTTAACACAGTCATTCATTCAGTAAGAGACTGAAACACACACTGATGCATTTACTGTCACACTGGGGCGCACACTTATTAATGTACTGACAGACACAAACACACACTTACATGTAAATTAACGCAAGTTGGGACACACCTACAAATACAGTAACACAGGTAGACACACAGTAATACATACACTATCACACAGATTGACTCATCAACATAGCAAGCCACACATCTATGGATACACTGATACACCAGAACACACACTGCCATATGCACTGACACACCCATGCATGCTGTCATTTATTCACTGACAGACCGAAAGCAACACAGTAACGCAAACAGAGTTATACCAAGAGATAGGTAGACTAACATAACCATGTACACACTTTTTTCTGCAGAGACACTGCCACACACCTAGTAACACATACACTGACACATCAACACACACTTATTTAAATACAGACATATCCAGTCAGAAACTGATGCATACACTAAGGCACCCAGGAATAAAATTATTCATATAGTAATACTCCAAAGCATACACTAACGTATGTAAATCCACATGTAGGCACACATTAACACATACACTGATTCATCTATGACCTTATTTATTTATGCTGTAAGACACCCAGATACATAGTTTCATATGTTGTAAGATATACACACACACACACAATTAATAAAACACTTATACAGCTGTAAATAATAACAACATTGACACAGCACTTTAAGGAAGATGTGGTGTTTGTTTTTTAAATTTGTATTTAACAGAAAAAATATCTATTTCCGATAGTAAATGTTCAGAGAGTAACATTCTATGTAAAACTGTTACATATGAAAACAAAACTGTTTTTAAACAGTAAAAAAGTAAAAAAAATACTAAACGTCTCTGTTGTATTTCTTGAAAAACAAAGTAATGTCCTCAGATTTCCAAATTACATCATGGGCCAACTGCTGTTTAAAGTTCACAGATGGTTGGATGATGGTACATCTTCATCAATCTCTATCAATTGTGGAACTTCCACTATGTTTTACAAATGTAACATTAGCACATGTCCTTGTGCTTTTGTAATGATAGAAAGCAAACAAGTAGAAATTAACATCAGGGATGTAATTTGAGATCTCATCAGTGATGTCACTGACCATGTTATGAGTGATAAGTGAGGTCATAAGCAGTGCACTGCGGGGGTTTTCAGTTACAGTTATCTCAGCTAACTATAACTGCTGAATTTCTCTGGTTTTGTACGAGTACAATGTTAGCCTAACTATAACATCACTGTAAGGTTTTTTTCATTTTATTTCCTGACATTAACATCCCTGTAACCTTTGTTTTTTCCAGTGATTTTCAAATGTTTTTATTATTTCATTTACTAACTATGAATGGCTCAAAGTGTTCTCCCTGCTTAAGGAAAACAAACCTCTAGGCAGTGGAAGCGCATCAATCAGTTGAGGAATCGAGGAATTTCAAGAGAAAACGGTGTGGCAGAGCATGATTGGTCAATTGATGTAATACAACTATTTTTGAATGTCCCCCATGACAAAGGCCTCATAGAAATGATGATTCAGGGAGTAGGGCACAGTGGATCAAAAAACACTAACCAACATGACTTGAGCGCCCCTAGACAAACGTTCCACAGATAAGATCAGACGGGAAGAGGGTTTCCGCAGCTCCCCAAGTACAATAAACACGGATGCATTAATTCTGACCTTTAAGAAAGTGAGGAATGACGGGCCCCAGAGACAAATGGGTTACCAGCACCTGTATTCAAAGCAGCCCAGACTTTTGGGCAGCAATTTTAACCCCTCTGTCTATTAACATCTTTTCTACAGCAAGGACGCCTGACTCCTGATGGGGCTCCATACATTCCCCAATTTTTGAAAGAGGAGACCTTGCTAAGCCGTCAAATTATAGGCTTATAGCCCTTTTCGCCTTCGAAGCAAAGGTCTATGCTTGACTTCTCCCTTGAAGGATCTGGAGTTATGGGTAGAAGAATAAGGCATCATTTCCTTCTATTAGTCAGGCGTTAGGTCACGGTCATGACCTTGGACAACATCATAGCGCTGCTCACTTATCAACACAAGCGGTGAAGAAGAAGAGCCTACCATTGTTCTGCTGCCTTATTGATTATAGCATAGCCTTCAACAAAGTTGATCACCAAAGGTTATGGTGGAAATTAGATAGCTGGGAATCTAAATTATTGAAGGCAATAAGATCACTATATGAAGATACCTGGGTGCTGGTCAAAACAAGCGCTAATACACCACTAAAATTCCCGCATACAATGGAATCAAACAGGGCTGTGTGTCGGTGCCCCTCTTGTTCAATCTGTACCCTGCGGACCTAGTGGCCGCTCTGCAAGGCGCCAACTTAGTAGCACCAAGGCTGGGAAGTGTGAGGCTACCAGAACTACAATACGCAGATGACACAGTAATAATGGATCATACCAAGGTGGGCCTCCAAAGAGTTTTAACAAATCCAACTACTTGACGGCCAACCAGGGAAAGACCAAGCTAATTGTTTTTGGGTGACATCAATTCAAAAGGCAAGCTCAATGGCTCTTGGGTGACCTCAAATTGGCAGAGTAATATTGTTGTAAATTCATACTTAGCTTTATATGGCTTCTTGGTTTCTTTAACTTAATGTATGTACAACAAATATCTTACAATTACCTTGGGGTCTGGCTCTCAGAAAGAGCCAACGTAATCATCCATCGAAAATATCTAGCTTCCAAGGCCAATAATGTTATCCACCTGCTAAGACAACTGAGCCAGCATCTGCAAAGCCCAACAGCCAGCACGATACTGACCGTATTAAAACCAAAACTGCTACCAGCCATTAGTTATGGACTCCTGGCTTTTCCTGAATCACTGGATGAGTTTCTAAATACAACCTAAGCTGAAGCATACAAATTAGTGCTGCTCATCCCATGGACAGCAAGAAATTGAAGGCTGAGACTAGAGCTCGGCCTGGGAGGCTGGACCTGACATGCCAGGGGGATTTGATAAACTATACCTAAGATCTTGAGGGCTCCAGTGGACTCACTCAGATATCAGTTGAGAACTGCCTTTGAGGAGGTAGAGTCAGCCTGGCATGCCAGTCTTGACCATGCCATAAAAACAATGAGGAGTGACACGGCAAGCTTCCAATCATCGGAAATTACAACCTCTGTCTGGAAGAAAACAGCAAACAAGAAGGTCCTAGATAAATCCTTTGCCAAATACATCAAAGTCCTCAACTCAAGCTCAATCCAAGAGCCAATGAACAAATCATACATGCCGGGCAGAGCTTAGCCATATCTGAGTGAGGCCCTGATGTCACAAGCCCGCAGGAAATTTCTCTTTATGAGACTAACTACGCTACGCATTACGAATTTCAACCCACCATGGGCAAGCAAAGGGGATAATACAGAGTGCAGGGTTTGTACCTTTCACAATGAATCTTGGCTGCACCTCCAGTGCTGTTGCCCCAAATTGATGAACGAACGTCGACATCTTCTCTGCCCCATATGTATTACCAATGGGGCAAAGTCCTGTAGAGAGGCCTCGGCCTTATGCTTCACCAAATCAAAGACAATGGATCTAGCTGGATTGGGGAAATTTATGCATCTGATCAGGATCGCCGTAAATGAGGCGCCAGAATGGAATCTCACCCCTGCGATTTATATCCCATATCATACCGGAAGCTAAAGGATGTTTAATGGCCCCTGTTAGGAATCGAAGGGTTCCCCCTCCCTAACAAAAATTCTAGAAGCAATAGCATTTTAAAGCCCTAGTTTTTATTTGTTTTATTCAAATATTGAAAACAAGCAACACAGAAGAACTGCACAATCTGCTAAAAGGACAATGGCTGCTCGTAAAGTAAAAGGCATTAATAGGGAGGGTATAGGGGGAACTGTCTTTTTATCTGTCTTCTAACTGTTTTTCAACAAAGCTTTTGTTTTTACTGTAATGATTTTAATTTATCAAACAGTTTATAAAATTCACCACCATTTGCTCACTGTAACGTCCTTGTAACCCGTCTCCAGTGCACTTGTGTGTCTGTTAGTTTCCCATTGTAATTGTTGATCAACCATCTTCAACAGATAACTATAGAGGGTGGTACTGTAGAGAAAACAAAGTTGATTTTTACTTTGCAGAAGTAAGAGCCTCTTTATTTGGTGCACATGTAACTGTATTCCTAGACATGAGGAACACTTCTACAAAATCGCTAGAAAATATGCTGGAGAGGCATTTTTAGTAAGATGCCCATAAGTATTTCTTTAAAAGGATTATTACCTGGTCGGTTTAATATTTTTTTTATTTTTGCAACATTTTTGTGGTCATCGTGGGGACACCGCAGAGAGCTCCTGTTTTAAAAAAATTCTAAAACAAATATATACACAAATCTGAAGTGCTCTTCCACACCAGTGGCTTAGTGGTATGGTCTTGAAACTTGCATATATGTAATGATATTTTAACAAAATTACTTTTAATTGGTGTGTGCTGCTTTCACAGTAGTGCTGTTCACCGCAATAAAGTCGGTGACAGCGAAGAGTGCGAGTTGTTCGAAAACCCTAAAACACATATGAACACATATTTGTTGCAATGTTTGACATCAGTTGTTTAGTAGTATGATCTTTTCTTTTTTTTAACATGTTTTTTATTGCAAAGTCATATAGATATTTTCAATCACAGTACATAATTGCGCCTACAACCCTGAGGCCGGCATGCATTATCTTGTGCGGAAGATCCAGGTACAGATATTCTAGCCGTCCCCAACCGTTGAGGCATTATTGGTCATTCAGGATACCTATTCATAAGGAACGGATACAATATATACCGAAATACAATTTGCATTTTGTGTTTTATGAATAACTAATAAACTCCACACATAAGTCAGTATGTCAACAATTTATAGATGGTGAGCTATCTGGTATCAACGCTGCCCAGCGAGAGATCAGTTCTGCAAGTCTCACTAAGTTACTTCCTGCCTGCGCACCCCCCGTCACTAAACCTCGTTGCATTGAAACCAATCCCGTACCCCTCACGTGAGTTGCCCTCCGTTGTCCTTGACCCCTACTCAGCGTCCTCTTCATCCCCAGAGCTATCAAGATCCTCCTCCGGCAATGGCTCACAAATATCCCCTCTGTAGGTGTTCCATGATCGCCAAACCCCATTCCATTTACGCGGATTATCTCTTAGTTTGTATGCAGCCCTCTCCGTCAACATGAGCATATCCATGTTTCTGTTCCATTGTGCCAAGGTGGGAAGTTCCGCTGCCCCCCATTTCTGTGCAATGTCCCGTTTGACTTCATGAGGCCTATCGTGGTCCATATCCTCTCATAAAATGTGAGATCTGTAGGTCCCCATACATTCAATAGGCATACACGTGGGTCCAGTGGTAGTGAGGTGTTAAGTGTTTGAGCGATAGTGCGGAGTACCCGCTGCCAGTAGCCAACAATACGTGTGCAGCTCCAGAGTGTGTGTATGAATGTGCCCTCTTCCCTGCAGCCCCTGAGACAATATGGATGGTCTGCCCTCTGCAATTTGTGTAATGTAGTTCTCGTGTAGTATATCCTATGTAGGATTTTTAGTTGTACCAGGCGGAACTTCGACGATATGCCAGCCTCACGCGGGGATGCAATGGCAGCGTTTCAGTCGGAGTCATCGAAGTCTCCGACTTCGTCCGCCCATTTGTCCTTCAACTTCTCCAGTGGGTCAGGTAAGTTATTAATCAATTCACGATATGTTAAGGAGGTTGCGCCTTCCTGCATGAAGTCCGTGAGCAAACGGTCTTCCAGCGGGGAGGACGCTGGTGGTGTCACATTCGGTGGGATCGCCGCCTGAAGGGCATGTCTAATTTGTATATATCTATACAGCTCATTATCTCCCAGTTCGTACTGGTCCTGAAGGGACGCAAACGGGATCCCGCCCTCTCTAGTCCACATGTCCCCCACCGTCGATATCCCAATGTTATCCCACTGGGTGAAGCCCTTAGTACGCCGTAGGTGTCCCAATGCCTTGGTGTCCCACAGTGGTGTGAGTTTCGTGATGGTCCCTTCCCAGTGTAGCTTTGCTTGCGCCTTGTACCATAGCTGTACTGTATGTTTGGTGGGTCCTATGAGTTTCGCCGCTGTGCCCCGGTGATACAGAGGTGCTAGTAAACTGTTGGTACCCAGTTGTGCCCTGTCTGACTTGAACGCTGGGTCATCCTGTGGGGCGTGCACCCACTGGTTGAGCATCTTGAGTTGGGCTGCCCAGTAATACAACTGCATGTTAGGCAGTGCGATTCCGCCATCGTACCAGCTTCTGTTAAGTTTCGTGTGAGATAATCGGGCTGGTCGGTTTCCCCAGAGCAAACTCGATATCAGAGCAGTTACTTTCTGGAGGAAGCTGGCAGCTACTAATGTTGGGGCGTTTTCGAGTACGTATAGAAAGCGCGGTAGCGCCATCATTTTAAATAATGCTGCTCTGCCCAGCAATGTTAATGGAAGTTCCTTCCAGTGTTTCACATCATTACGTAGTCGAATTAGAGGGGGTTGCAGATTGAGTGTGGAAAACTCAGTGGTGTCTCGAGTGACATGTATTCCTAGGTATTTAAAGGAAGAATGAGCCAACTCCAGCGGGCAGGATTCCGGCAGGGGCGGGAGCGGCCCTCTGAGCTCAAAGAGTATCGATTTAGACCAGTTGATAGTGTAGCCGGACACTCGCCCATGTGAGTTGCAAATTGCTAGGAGGTTCGGAAGGCCATTCTCTAAGTCTGTGAGGTATATCAACATATCGTCCGCATATAAGGACACTCTGTCTTCCCATTGTTGATCCCATCTAATCCCCCTCAGAAGCTGTGTACTCCGAATAGTGACTGCCAGCGGTTCTAGGACCAGTGCGAAGAGGAGGGGCGAGAGTGGGCATCCCTGTCGAGTTCCTCGTCCCAGACGTATGTCACGCGACGTGTGTCCATTCGCCACTACCCTGGCCACTGGGTCTTTGTATAGTAACCTGATCCATGAGATGAGGCGCTAGGGGGCGCACAGCGGGATGGCTGCCTGAACTGCAGCTCCGCCGGGCGATCACTAACAATGTGATCTATCACCGCTGCAGCCCCGCTAACCCACCTTCAAAACACATCCACGGGTGGGGGAAGACGAGGCGCATCAACAGGTGTGAGAAAATTGGGCATCCCACCATGATGGCAGCTTTTGTTCGTGATACTCGTAAGGAACCGCGGAACGCCTGACAAAATGGCGGACCTCGGCTTGCCGTCCTCCTGCGGTATGCGATACAACGGGCTTGGGATCAGCGCGCCTTAACTAGAGAGACAACACGGGGGTAGGAGACGGCGTACCAGACCTCCTTCAGCGCTGAGGCATGCTTTCATCCCCGGGCTCCGACACCCGCTCCTGCTGTTGCTTCGGACCACGCGCCTGACAACATGGCGGTGCCCAGTACGAGTACAGCGCTGCAGGCACCCTTGCGCTGGTAAAAACGGACTCGACCGGGCTGAGTTCACTCTTCGACTGGGCTGCAGGGGATCATCACCGTATGGAACGCTTTTGGGCACGTGTGCCCCGCAGGTTAGTCCCCAGCAACTTACCTTCGCCACCTGACGTGCCAGACCGGCGAGAAAGATAACGGGGATTTGACCGCGTCTAACTTCACATTGGCCATAATGCGGACCGCAGTAGAGACCGTGGTTCGACTCCCTGCGGTCTAGATTGGAGGGCTGACCTGTGGCGCGGGCGCACATTCTCGCCCCAGACCACGCTGATGAAGACATTGCCGGTCGCACCCCCCCCCAGACCGCACGAACAGGATCAGGACGCAAAGCAGCCACTTGGCCAGTCATAGTGCCGACAACACGTGCAGCCAGCCGTGACCCTCAAAAGTGCAACACGGCGACGGCAACTAGAGTCACGAGGGCTTCTGGGTCCGCGTACAGAACAGTAGCCTCTCCGGCTGCCACGATGGGGAAGCCTGATAAGCAACAACCGAAGCTGTCCTTCGACAACAGGAAAGCGACTAAACCTGCGGAGGACATGGCGGACTCCGGTGGCTCTACTGACCTACCGCCAAACAGCAATATGGTGAAGATATTATTGGCCATCCAGTCAAATCTGCAAGACATAAATGGTAAACTGAACAACCTGACGTGCAGAATGGATGGCATGGCTGCACGGCAGGAGAAACATGGCGAACGTTTAGACGAGGCTGAAACGCGAATATCGGCCGTTGAAGATGAGGCGCGAACCTCCACCACTAAATGCGCGGGAATGGAACGCATCCTCGAAGTGATTAAAGCGAAGGAGGAGGATTTGGAAGCGCGCTCGAGGCACAATAATGTGCGAATCACAGGCCTGCCGGAGTCGACCAACACTGGGCGAATGGAGCACTACATCGAGAACCTTTGCAAAGACCTCTTTGGCGCGGAGGCCTTGTCGCCAGTCTTCATTGTGGAACGGGCCCATAGGTCGCTGGCGCCCCGGCCACCACCCGGGGCGACACCCAGACCAATTGTGGCGAGGATCCTAAATTATCGGGACAGGTACACGATCCTCAGACTAGCGAGGGAAAAGGGCAAAATAACTCATCAAGGCAACTCCCTGGAGTTCTACCCGGATCACACGATTGCAGTTCAACAGGCACGTAAAGAATATACCTCCGTAAAGGCTAAACTGCGAGACCTAAACATTAGCTACTCAATGCTGTACCCTGCAAGGCTTCGAGTGATGTGGAAGGAGAAGGCGATTGTGCTGGCAACACCCAAGGCAGCCCTGGATTTTGTCAAGAAAGTACAGCGCGAGACGCGGTCGAATTCGCACAATGACCAACAGAGGGAATCGGACTAGCATCACTGGCAGACACCAGCGTAAAACAGCGGTGAGTGGTTCAGTAGAAATAGGTTAAGAATGTTTGACATGTAACCACACTCAGACATGCTGGGTGGCTAGGCTTGGTGCAGGACTCCTGAAGAAACGGCTGTGGCACTTCTACTTGACTTTTCATGCGAGGGTGGGGTTGGTGCCTATAAGGGTTGAAAGGACTGGAGCGTACTCCAGACAGTGACGCTCGCCACCACCCACGGCTGACCACTCCTTGCTGCACACTCCCCATTTTCTATTCATTGACGTTTCCCTGCCAGGCAAGATAAATTCCCGGTTATCGGGGCTACTTTCCGTGACTTCCCCCGTACTCTGGCACTGTAAGCATCCTGTAGGGGGGCAAGGGGCAGTGGGACTACTTTCAGGTGCAGCACTCCAATTGGCACCACGTTAGACCGTAGACTTTGCCAATACGCAAACGCTCCTATGCACCCCTGTTGCAATAAGCACTTGATACACAACACTCGTTGTGTGGGGAGAAGTTGAACTCTGGATAATACGGAACCTATCACTTTCACGCATGTGTAATAATATCTGAGCCTAGCTGAAATGCAACAGAAACTGTACTGACATTTGGATAATGCTACAGAAACAATTGGGGGATGATGGGACAGCGGGTCCATGGACACATGTATTATGTATATGTATAGCTTTTCTAGTATCGCCTATACCCCTTCCTCGGGTGTAGAGTTGTGCTTCCGGCGGTCCTCCACAAGGGTAATACCCACCACAAGTTCTCAGAATGGGTACTGAGTTGATTGTTATATGTTTGAGGGTTTTGTACTTTGAAGGGCTAAGGCTTCGGCAGGTTGGGGTTGCTGGAGTGGGTGGGCTGAGGGGGTGGGGGGGGGGGGCTTGAATGTTTACGAAGACCTGAAGCATTGAATTTGAACGAATTCCTAGGTTCTCCTTTGCGATTGGCTGCCATTGCTGGATGTGTTACTGCTCTTATGTTGGAACGGTCATCACATGTGACAATGGGTTGTATAGGGAGTAGACACTACACGTTATCAGATGACACCAGGTTCTAGGCACGAAGGCATACTGTGTTTAAATGTCCTGAATTGGAACATATGGGGGTTCTCACGGGCACAGAAAATAAGGCAGGTTTTTGCAAGCCTCACCAGATGGAACGTAGATATAGCATTCTTGCAGGAATCACACCTAGCTCCCAACACACACGCACAATTGGGTGCAAGACGGGCGGAGTCGACGTACAGGGCTTCCTATTCCTCATATTCTCGTGGGGTGCTTATTTTGATTAAGAAAGGGGTTAATTTTAAAACACAAAAGGTGACACATGATCCAAATGGTAGATACGTGTTGGTGACCGGCACGTTAAGAGGCCAACACGTGACACTCCTTAACGTATATGGTCCGAACACTGATGCTCCGGAGTTCTTTCGGGAAGTCTGGAACCATTTACAAACACAGTCCAACACACACATACTATGCAGAGGGGACTGGAACGTGACATTACAGGATGGGTTGGACCGCTCCTCTCATTCGTTAGAACAACATAAGCAGTCGAGATTGATGGTGGATCACATGATGAAAGACCTCGCCTTATCTGATCTTTGGAGGCTGCGTCACACTGACATGCCAGGTGCCACCCACATAACAGCGTCTCACAATAGCTGGTCCAGACTGGATTACTGGCTAGGCACAAGGGACATAGCCCTATGGGTTAGAAAGATACAAGTACTACCACGCACATTATCGGACCACAACCCCGTTCTGTTGCAGATCGATATTCCACATTATACACCCCCTCCATTCCAGTGGCGGTTCAATCCCCAAGCTCTATCCGACTCAGTTTATGCCGACACGCTAAAAAAAGCCATAAAGGAATATTTCGAAATCAATTCGCAGACAATGGAAGACCCGTGTATTTTATGGGAGGCCTTCAAGGCCACGATCAGAGGTGTCTGCATCGGCATCACTATAGGGGTTCTTAAAGACATTAGGCGCCCAATACACCGTTGTGAGATGCAAATGAGGGACATAGAATTGCTGTATGAGACAACGCAAGATATTTCACTGTTACCAAAGTTGCACGAATTACACACTGATCATGCTGAGTTTATGGCGTCGGAAATTAAATATTTAGATCGCAAACACATAGCCAGAACCTTTGGAGAGGGGGGTAGGCCAGGGGGAATATTGGCGAGGAAAATATGCGAAGGAAGAGGGCAGTCGGCAATACTCTGAGTCAAATCTAGGGAGGGTGTACTGCAGACACACTCCATAGATATACTGAAGAACTTTGTGTGTCCTTTAGCTCGCTATATCAATCGCAACCCTCAGCGACAGCGGAAGAGATTTATGATTACTTGCAAGATGTGGCGATTGTCTGGCTATCGGATGCACAAAGGGAACATTTAGCTAAGCCCATTACAGTGGAGGAAGTGACTGCTGTGATCAAGTCGCTGCCCAATGGCAAAGCACCGGGTCCCGGCGGGTACACGTCTGAGTTTTATAAACAATTTGCGGACATTATCGCTCCCTATTTGGTGGACATGTTTGGCACCTCCTTTGAGAAATCGATACTTCCCCCCACTTTACGAGAAGCGCTAGTCATTGCACTCCTAAAACCGTCCAAAGATCCGGAGGAATGTGATTCCTACAGACCCCTATCCCTGATTAAAGTAGACTCGAAAATCCTCGCGAAACTCTTGGCGGTACGTTTGTCCCCTCTGATGACCCGTCTGGTCCTACCAGATCAATCTGGATTTATCCCCACAAGATCCACCTCACATAACACCAGATCCTTGTTTGCGCTTTCTCACTATCTCAAGCCCTCAGGTAAAGCGGTGGCTGTCATGCTTGACGCCGCGAAAGCATTCGACTCCATTGAATGAAGTTATATGATTGCCATCCTACACAGGATGTGTTTTCCTAAGCGATTTGTCCAATGGATCTCCTTGCTATATACACAGCCCTGCGCTAGAGTCCGGATTAATGGCTATATCTCTGCACCATTTGGCATTGAGCGTGGAACACGGCAGGGCTGCCCCCTCTCACCCCTTCTATTCGCGTTGGCGTTAGAGCCCCTTGCTTGCATAGTGAGACAAAAGTACAAAGCTTCAGCACTGCAGTTCGTGGCCAGACCGCTCCACATATCCCTCTACGCAGACGATATGCTGCTGTATGTCCGCGTCCTTGGCACCCATCTAAACCCTCTGCTTAGAGAATACATTAGATTCGGAGGACACTCGGGGTTAACAATTAATTGGTCAAAATCCTCCATAATACCCCTAATGGACACTACTACTCCCTTTGAGGTCGACTACCCGCTAGAGTGGCAGCAGGATCCGATTCGTTACCTAGGGGTCATGTTTCATAGGGATCCAGAGGAAGTCATGCGCGCAAACTATGGTGTAGTGATATCCAAACTCGAAGATAGAGTCCGACGATGGGTCCACCTGCCTCTATCTCTGGCTGATAGAATCGCGATAGTCAAAATGAACATTTTACCTAAATTACTGTATCTTTTTAATGATATACTCATCACGCCCTCGGGGGAGATTTTCCGTCGCATTAAATCCTTAGTACTGACCCTGATATGGGCCGGTAAACAAGCCCGCATTGATCTTCAGACATTAACACTCCCGTTTGCGCTGGGCGGTTTCGGAGTACCTGATTTTCTCCTCTACTATCTTTGTGCCCAGGCGCAATATGCAGCATATTGGTATCATGAGGTCCCGTACCTCACCCACGCGGCCATAGAGGAAGGAGATGCATACCCTGTCCCCCTGTCGGCAATACTAACGCATACCAGACCACCACTACACGCAAAAGACATAAACACCATAGAGACCACAATCAAAGCATGGCGTGAACTCGGACACTTGGCTCACAAAACCCAGTTGTACGCGCCAGCGATGCCATTACAACATCATCAGGCGTTATCCGTCACTAGTGAACAGGTGGGGATGTCCCTGCTGAGTAGAGCTGGTATCGACAAGCTGGGTGATGTGTTTAAAGAGGGCGCATACTTAGGCCTTGACCAGTTAACCTACATACAGAACCAGACACCCATGTTTCGCTTCACGTACTATAGGCTAACCAGAGCGTTGAGGGAACACTACCCGACATTCCCTACAGAACCAGAGTGTTTGATGCCACTGCAGCTACTGATCACTACACAGGACCTATCGCATCTGGTGTCCAGGCTATATGCAGCAGCACAATCAGAGATAGCGCGACCCACACTTAAGGCTAAAGAGCAGTGGGATGCGATATTGGACACTCCATTAACGGATGATGAATGGCATAGCACATGCGCACTGACACAGATACTCACGCCTAATGGCAATTTGAGAATTATACACTTCAAGTTTATTCACCAGGCCTACTACACACCAGCAAAACTTCTTAGGTTTGGCTTACAGGAGGAAGACAGGTGCAAGAGATGCAACAGGGAAGGTGCAAACTTTGTACATCTGGCCTGGTCTTGCACGAAGATAGCGGAGTACTGGGTGGAGGTTACGTCCACACTAACTGTTATGTTGAAGGAAGAGGTGCAATGCACGCCTACAATCTGTCTTCTGGGTATCGTGCCCCAATTTCGAGCGCTGAAACGCAAGTTCTGTGCTATTGCATTATTGCTAGCGAAACGACACGTGGCGCAATGTTGGCACAGCCGTAAGGTACCGAAAACATCAACAAGCTTCATGACATGTCCGTCTGTAGGGATAAACTGCAAACATATGAGGAGAGCCTACCAGCGAAAACTAGGCCAAAGGACTTCTGGTGTTTTTTGTCAGACTACCTTAACTCGTTGCAGGACAACGTGGAGGATTAGTCAAGTCAAAAGATCTTTATTCGGAATGAAAACATCCATAAAAGTACATGCAATTGCAGTTTCAAAACAATACAGTACAATAATGTGACAGCTGGCAAAAGACATAAACCAATCAATCAATTTCACAGTAACACACAGAATGTCCCTCCTTGCTAAAAACAGCATTATATACAATTAAAAATATTTTCTAAAAAACAGAATAAAAAATTGATGAAGAATAGCAGCAACGTTAATGGGTCCACATAAAAAATGTGCAAAAATGCAGAATGTGCAAAAAAGAGTTATAAAGTGCATAGAAAGTACAATGTGTGGATGTTATACGTCAATATGTAAAGTGGCTCGTGATCGAACAGCAGCTTTGAGAAAGCAGCTCACTCTGAATATTACTTCATCTGATCCCAGTAATAAAAAGGACCTCAGTGCTATTCTAAAGTTAGTCAACTAATATTTTCTACAATAGGGCATTAAGTAATGAGCGGAAAGAATTTTATAGAAATCGCAGAAAAACAAGAAGTGCATAAGGCTCTGTTTCATATTAGGGTTAAATGGACAATGCAGAGTTTCTAGATGTTTGTTGTAACCCAAAGGGAAGTTTAGTAAGTTTACTATACTCCCATCTCGAAAGCGAAACAGTAAGCTCCTATTCCATCTGCCAAGGTATAAACGTAAATACCTGTGTGGGGGGCCTGGGTGTTTAATTTGAGGTTCAGAATAGCCCATGTATTTTATAACGGTACACTTTTGACAGGTTCTTCCTTTCCCGCTCTTCTCTATACAGGTGATATAGTGCCCTATGAATAATAGTCTTATGTGAGCGATTTATTAAACTGGGTGAAGTAAACAAATAACCATGTCCTACGCTATCAAGGCATTCTTTTACAGCTTTTAACCATGGTATACAGTGTGCCCTATCACATTTTAAACAGTCCAAGATTATATCGCGGGTCAAAGTGGCAGCCGGGTTAATCCATATCTTTAGCCAGAAGAGTGCTGGTCTGGATCTTACAAAATCTTCTATATATGAGATGTTTAATTCACTATGGCATATATAGTGAGGGGAACAAATGACCCCACCCAGCACCTTCCGACAGAACCTATTTTCTTCGGGCTGGATATGGATACAGTTTGTATAACCCCAAACCTCGGCGCCATAAGTACCAGTTGGAATGCATTGGGTTTGGTAAATCTTTACTAGTGGAGTAATCACATCAGCATGGTTGGGTTGTCTTAAAGAAGTGACACAATTTATAGCTTTACCCACTTATTCCTAGCGTAAGAAACGTGTGGCTGCCACGAACCAGTATTTGAAAATAGCAACCCAGATAGGGAAAAGTGCAAGTGCTTTTCAGAACATTTGACCCTGATTTAATCTCAACAATTTTATATTTTTTGGGGCCACAGCTCATGATGAGAGATTTTTTGAAATTAGTGGTCAAGCCTAGGTCTGCCATAAAATGGACAAAGCCTGAGATTAAAGTGCGGAGTGCCTTTGGTGTTCGGCCCATTAGGACCGCATCGTCAGCATAAAGGAGGGTGGGTATGGGGACTCCATTCACATGGGGTACATCTTTTGATAAAGTACTCAGCGAGCAGCTCAAATCGTTAATATAAAGAATAAAGAGGAGGGGGGCCAGCACACACCCCTGTCTGACCCCCCTACCAATGCTGATGTCGTCAGAGACTTCGCCAGATTGGTTAATGCGCACACGTGCTCTTAGATCACTATGTAAAAAAGCTAAAAAGTGGACCAAGTAATCATCCAAACCATAATTAAGGAGGGTGGACCATAGACGAGAACGGTTAACAAAATCAAATGCAGAACTTAAGTCCATGAAACTAAAATATAGGGGGGATTTTTTAGCGGTGTTATATTTTGCCATAATCAAACTCAAGTTCAAACATTGTTCCACCGTGCCAACATTGCTGCGAAAACCAAGCTGGCTGAGATGTAGAATCTTGCTCTCATCCGCCCAGGTTCTAATCCTTTTAAAGATAACTCTCCCCAGGACTTTCAAGGTGTTATCGATTAACGATATAGGGCGGTAGCACCCAGGATCCAGCCTGTCGCCTTTTTTAAAAATAGGTACAATAGTACTACACGACCATGTTTCTGGGATTTGTTCATTCGTTAAGTTACTGAAGACGTTACATAGCAGTGGGGCCCAAAAGTTAAGTTCACACTTTAATTGATCAATTGAGAGCCCATCGGGACCAGGCGCTTTGTTTCCTGCGCTTTCAGCTATAGCATCCTCGACCTCAGACACAGAGATGTTAAGGGGGCTTAAGGGGAGGGAGGTTAAAGCGGGGTTGTCCGGTGTAGCATAAATTTTAGCAAAGTGTTCAACCCACGCAGATCCAGTGATATTACAATTGATTGCCGTTAAGTTCTTTACCTCCCTCCAAAACCCAGTAGTATCTTTCAATTCAGCCGAGCGTGCCAAGGAATCCCAGTGGGTCTTAACCAATTCATTAGTTCTAATACGTAGGGTAGATTTGTACTCTGCTCTGAGTAGCCTTATTTGAGGGATGTCCCTGGGTTCAGATCTTAGAGCAGCCCTTAGCTTCCTATTTGCCTTAGAGCAAGAGACATCGAACCATCTAGGTGTTTCCTCAGATTTCCTCGAGGCAGGTCTGGAAATCTCACTTTTTATTGCAGAGCAGAGTTCACTAAATGATGTAATTATATTACCCCCGTGGTCATCAATGGTGAGGCAAATGTCAATCAAAGCTGGATGTTTTTTAATAACTTTTGCCAGGATTCCCCTGTTATCCACGCCCCTCCAAATTACCCTCAATTTATCAGTTGAAACTTCCAAGTTTCTTGCACCTATTTCATTTTGTGAACACTTACCCCCCGGAAGTAGTAGGTGAATTACAATAGGGTAATGGTCGCTATATACTTTGCACACAACCTCAGCCTTAGTTAGAACATTAGCAATGGAAGGTGAAACAAATACATAATCAATCGTAGTACCACTCCCATGACCAATAAAAGTGGGAAACGGGGCAGCGCTAATTTCGGTGCCAGCATACTCCATGCAATTTACAAGTTCTCTAGTTGCAAGGAGATTCGACAGTTCTATACCTCTTCTACAGGGGGGGTTTCTAAAGTGTATATGTGCATTGAAATCCCCTCCTAGACAGATACCGTCAAATTTCCCATATTTCTGTCCATCCATAATTTCATCAATAAAATCAAACAAAAGGATAAAATTACGATTAGGTTGGGACAAAAAGTCGTTATTATAGAAGTTAATCAAACATAGCCTTGTCCTTTTAGTATATGTCAATGCCATGAAACTTGGGCAGTTGGTTTGAAGTGTATCGACTTTGGCTTCTGCAGATATTTTGACCCAGATAGAGAGGCCCCCACTAGGACGGCCTAAAGGGGGGGGCCAAAACAGTCCTGTTATGACAGCTGTACCCCTCAAATAGCAGGTCATCCGTGCACCAGGTTTCTTGTAACATTAATACATCATGACAGTTGACCCAGTCCTTCCAAGATGTGATTTCCATCTTTGCCTTCAGGCCGGCAATGTTCCAACTAAGGATTAACAAATTTTTATCGGACCTCAAGCAAGGGTCCTGGTCAGTTCCTAGGGAGAGTCCTGTTGTAGTATTCACCTGTTGTTCACATGGTGTTTCAAACAGAAAGGTTTCGGATGATAACGAGGGTACCTCGGATGATGTTTCCACTGTGTGGTCAAGGGCCGGACACACAGAGACAGGTTCTTCAGTAGTGGAAGACAGTCAATCCAGAGTGCCCAGGTCACGAAGTATTGAGAACCTGTTTTGCAGTGAGAATACAGGTGGTGGCTGCATCATTCTGTGTGGGGGTCGATAAAAATAACTTAGCGGTAAAGGGGTCACCACAGTAGATGGCCCATGTTGGACAAAGTTTTTGTTTAACAGAAATTTCACAGTGCCAGGGTTCCTGAAATTGACTATAATGCAGTCCCCGTTAATGTTTTTAAAAAGAGGACCAACCCAGGTTACCCGGCGTGTGAATATAATTTCTTTGGAAATGTCATAGCCGACCCCCTTATGCTTGGTTAGCCAGTCAATACATTTATTGTGCAATTGAACCCACGATTCTCCTTGCCCTTCCCTGAGGGGTGGAATGCCTGCCAGAACCAAGACGTAAGGACACGCCTCAGGTGGAAGATGTAAGGCAGGGCCTTGATGTTTGAAGGGCCTGGTGTCTTCAAGTGGGGTCTTATTCTGGCGCTGGCTGGAGTTTAAAGAAGCCTTCTGCTTTGTCGTGCCTGTAGCAGAATTACATTTATGATTGTTATTAGGGGCACTGGTAACAGTGGAGGGCAAGGAAGATGTGCTTGAGGAAACAGGGGGATTGCTTTCCCTTGTACTTGCGACCGCCACAGATGTTATAGTCATGGGCGGACTGATGGCAGCCTGTGATTCCTTAACCCCATTTGTTGTGGGCAGATTGCAGTTTTTTGTGTAATCCCCACTAGTGAGGGCACGGGTGGTAGATTCCAGGTCTTTTAGCAGACGTTCACCTCTTAACTTATCCAGGCACACTGTGCCTTTTCTCTTGGCATCATCATTTTTGATTAAATTTTCCAGTCTGTCAAGTCTCTTAAAAATATTATTAAATTGTCTGATCATTTGACCTTCGAGTTGTTTAAAAATTGTATCCGCAATGGTCTCAATAAGATTCCCCTTTGATTTAGAATGGGGACTATTTACATTGGGGAATTCTGTCTGAGTGGAGATAGTCGTTGAATTTAAACCATCATTTATAACAACGACGTCACCCAAATGAGATTGGTCCTGCACGGATACTGTGTGTTGTTTTCGTTTCTTCCCCCTGGTCCACATACTTTGTGGTGTTGGTTGATTTGCGCTCCTAGGGGGCTGCTTCCTTTTATTGTGTGTTGATTTTACTGGGCCCCTTTTTTGCTTGGCTCCTGTATTCTCAGTGATCTCAGTGACCTCAGTGGTTGGTGATGATGAGGCAGGGTCCGGAGCTGCGACTGGGACTGTGTACGTAGTAATGTTTTCGTCTTCAAGGACAATGGGCAAACTAACAGCAGATTGTGGTTTTACCATGATTACTTCAGGAAATATATGCGTGTTACCACTTAAACTACCTGTTGTACTTTGCCTCCTCTCAGTTTCGGTAATCTCATTGAATGCAGTGTCTATTAATGTCTCAAAGGACGTAATGAGAGATGCAGAGGTTTCAGCGTCCTGGGTGGCTAGATCTGTGGTGTTGCTTGTAGCGTGACGTTTGCCCATTTTAACAGCCAAATGAAATGCTCACCTTTAAGGGGGAACGTTAGATGGGTGGCCCGCCCGACCACTGATGACCTCTGAGAGCCTCAGAGAGCCTGCCCTTTGCCCGGGCTTCGCCCGGCGCCGTCCGCGCGCGTCCGCGACGCGGAGAAGATGCCCTGGTTAAGTAGCGCCTCCGGGCGCGCAGCGGCAGGAAGTGGCCGGCCGGAAGTGGTCGCTCTGCCCTCTGGGAGCTGTAGTCTCCAGCTGCCGCGATGGTGTAGGGTGGCGAGACCACAGCGTCAGGGCCCCAGGAGCGGAGTGGCGTCCAGCGGTAAGTTGGTCTCCCTGTGGCTGGTGTGCTGCAAGGATTGTTCCCCGCTCCACCGAGGAGATGCTCTGGTTAAGTAGCGCCTCCGGGCGCGCAGCGGCAGGAAGTGGCCGGCCGGAAGTGGTCGCTCTGCCCTCTGGGAGCTGTAGTCTCCAGCCGCCGCGATGGTGTAGGGCGGCGAGACCACAGCGTCAGGGCCCCAGGAGCGGAGTGGCGTCCAGCGGTAAGTTGGTCTCCCTGTGGCTGGTGTGCTGCAAGGATTAGTTCATGTTCTGTTTCACTTTAACAACGGTTGTGTGAGATGCACGAGCCGCGATCTGATGGCGGCTGATCCATGGGAGGGAACCAGAACCACTGTTACACTCATTGACTCGGAGGTGTGGGATGTCAATGTAAGGTCTTAAGTTGAGTTATGTTAATGTTTTTCTCTATAAAATGACAAAATGTAAGACTCATGTCAACCTGCCAGCTAAGAGTCCTACGGAGGGAGTGGAGGGCGGTTCTAACTAAAGTCTATATGCTATTCTTCATAGCTACCTTGTTACTTCCTTGGATGACCATTACAACGTGGCGAGCCGGCCCCAGGGTTGTAGGCTCATGCTGTGTAAACTGCATTGTGTTAATAAAGGTCTTACGCAAAAAAAAGAAAAACAAAACATGATCCATGAGATAAAGATGGGCCCGAACCCCATGCGAATGAGCACCGCGAAGAGATAGCTCCATTCTACCATGTCAAATGCCATTTTGGCGTCCAAGGACAGTATCGCCGCTAGTTCCTTCAAAAGTGGGATTCTCGCCAAAACTCCGTGCACCCTACGAAGATTCAAAGCCGTGCTTCGATGTGGCATAAAGCCGGACTGGTCTGGGTGAATCAGCTGACCTAAGCACGGCATAAGCCTGTTCGCCAGCACTTTCGCTATTATTTTGGCCTCCGGGTTCAGGAGCGAGATAGGTCTATAGGACTTACAGTCGCTAGCCGGTTTACCCGGTTTGGGGATGGCGACTATGGTTGCCATCCGCTGGTCTGGGGGCAGCGTACCCTTTTCTCTACTCTCCTCATACATCTGAAGTAGGGGTTCACTCAGGGATTCCGACATGGTTTTAAACCATTCAATGGGCACCCCGTTCGGGCCCAGAGCCTTACCCGAGTGGAGGGAGTTAATTGCCAACTGAATTTCATCAGTTGTTAAGGGGGCGTCGAGGTCCTTCGCCGCCTCCTGTCAGCGCCGGCAAAGGCACACAGTCGAGGGCGGTTCGGGCTTCATCCTCCGTCACAACCACTGACGGGGTGTATACTTCACTAAAATGGTCGGCCAATGCATCTACAATTTCCTCCGGCTGGGTGTGTGTTATGCCATATGTGTCAGTGATTTGCAGTATGTTCCTGCCTCCCCCCTGTTTCCTGTCCAGCCACGCTAGGAGTTTACTGGCTTTATCCCCAATATCGTAGACTCTGTGTTTAGTCGCGGCGATGTCCGCCATGGTCACACTCCTCATATGATCGTTGAGGCGGCGTTGGTGTATCTGCAAGGCGTGTAGTGTGTCCTCTGATGGGTCAGCCATATGGGCGGTGTTGGCCCTTCTTTGTACTCTCTTGTGGTTTGTGTTCGCCGCAATAGCCTGTCCCCTGAACACTGTTTTGTATGCTTCCCATACATAGTATTGAGGGGGAGGCTACCAAGGACTGATTCTCTACAAAATATAGTTGGGTTGCTTTCTTCAGGTCTTTACTAATTTTAGGGATTTTAAGATACCCTGGAAAAATCGGATAGACCCTCTTACATTTGGTGCCTGTACTAGACATGGTCAGAGTGATCGGCGAATGATCCGAAATACCGCTCGGCTGTATCTTTGCTTCGTCAATGTTAAGGAGGCCGTTCCCTAATGTGAGAAAGTAGTCTATCCTTGAGAGGCTATTGTGTGTCGCTGAGTAGTAAGTGTATTGCTGCTGTTCCGGGTGTAGCAGACGCCACACATTCACCAGTCCCTGCGCTTCTAGAAAATTCTGGAGTTTGCTAGGGCCATCTGTGTGTGTTCGTGCGGGGAACCGATCAAGGGTATTTGTGAGCGTTGTGTTAAAGTCTCCGCCAATGAGTAGTTCTCCTTCAGGGAGTTCTAATAGGAACTTGCTGAGGTCTGGCAGCGCCACGGCTTGCAGTCCCGGCGGAATGTAAACGAAGACCACGTTTAGTAGCCTACCCTCCCACTGGCCATGTACCGCTGCAAAGCGGCCCTGGTCGTCCATCTTCGTGGATTTCACTATGTATTTAGGAGGATTTTCGCAGCAATATGCCTGTGCCACGTGACCCTGAGGTGAATTCTGCGTGCACTATCATGCGGTATCCTCGCCTATCCAGAGCCTGTGTGGCCGCCCCCACCAAGTGTGTTTCTTGCAAAAGAACCAGGGCAGGTCCCTGTCTCTTAATTCCTTGTAGCACCAAGCTCCTTTTGATCCTGTAATCCAGGCCCCTAATGTTCCAGGAAATAATTTGCAGTGGGGCTGGTGGGGTGTGGCTATTTACCCTGGCCATAGGAATCGCTGGTGGTGGGGCCCGAAAGAGACCATAGGATGCAATCTTCCCCTTGTCCCGCGGAGGGATCTCGAAAAGCAGCGAGGCCTTCTCTCCGTGAGTGAGGTGTCGTGTGTGGGCATGCACAAAGCAGGTGCGATGCTATCGTACCCATTGCCATTTGGCCTCCCCAGTGACATGTGGTGCTGTCCATAGGCAGTGTCATACCAATCATCATGTGCGTGTGTCAAAACCATAACTTGTAGGACCAAGTGGTCCCGAACTTTAACCATCCACTTACCCCTACTCACCCCCCACCCTGCCCCCCTGCTATACGGTCTCAAAACTGCCCGCCCCCCAACTGAGCAGAGTGCATGCCCCAACCCCAAAACATTGTACTTGCGCGTCGGGGTGAGGGACTCTCCACAGTCAGCGGTCTCTCAGTCTCACCCCCGGAGGTCCATCACCCAGTGTCCAATGGCGGGTGGCATGTGAGCAGCACAATAAGTCTAGTAAATTGCGAAAACCTGGAGATCATTGATCTTCGTTGTCCTCTTGGCCACCTTCGTCTCCTAGGGGCGAGCTGCTCTCCGGGCCCCCTCCCGATGCCTGGGATTCCGGATGTCGCCCTACATTACGGCCCTTTGGATGTCGGTTGGTTCGCCGACGGTGAGGGCCCGGCCTCCATCCCTCCAGCCAGTCTTGCACGGAATCAGGGGTGTCAAAGAACCATGTTTTATTTTCTGCTACCACCCTGAGCCTACCCGGGAAGAGCATGGAATATGGGATCTCTCGTGTCCTCAGTTCTTTCTTTACCTCGAAGAAGGTTCTTCGCCTGCGTGCGACATCCGCTTTATAATCGGGGAAGAAAGCCACAGTGGAGTTCTGAAGTCTGATGGGGGGGGACGTCCTGGCTGCCTGCAAGATGACATCCCGGTCTCGGAAATTGAATAGTCGAGCAACTATAGGCCGTGGGGACGCTCCTGGTTTCAGTTGACCACCTGGTACACGGTGTGCCCTCTCCACGGAGAAGAAAGTGGACAGTCCTTTTGGCTTAAGTTCATTCGTAATCAGGCTCTCCACATACAAGTCCATGGCTCTCGTGCCTTCCGACTCCGGCACCCCAATAATGCGGATGTTGTTCCACCTAGAGCGCCCTTCTTGCTCATCGAGCTTCTCACGCAGTACCTTGTTGTCCGTTGCCAGCTTCTCCATTGCCTGCTGGAGTTCCGAGACATCCTCTACGAGGGATTTTGTGACCACTTCCATGTCGTTGACTTTCTCCAACATTTTGTGGAGGTCAGCTCTGAGCAACGTTACATCTGTGGAGATCGAGCCCACTGTCGTCTGTAGCTGAGCCAGTGCCTGCATCACGTCATCCAATGTTGCCTTCTTTCCTCCCTGGACATCTGTAGATTTGCCCCCCATCTCTTTTCCCGTCGTGGGGGAGGTAGCTGGCTTGTCGTAGGCATAGCGTTCAATGCGGGTCTGCGTGGTGCCGCTTTTCGGTCCTTTCCCCGCCATGCCTTTGGTCTTTGTATTTTTTGGGCCTTTTCACTCCAGCTTGTTCGGATCACCACACCCGCAATGGTCGTGGAGTGTTGGCGCCCTTGCCCACGTGTGAGCGTGATTAGGGAGCATCCTTGCTGACCACAGGCGCCAATGAGCTGATCCCCACCAGGCCCCGGAGGTCCGTACCGTTCTTATGAACCGGTTTCAGTTTGTAGGGTGTGTTCTTGCCCGCCTACCGGGCACGGGTAGGTTGCTCCGCAGGGCGAATTACGCTAGTGGTCTGTTGGTGCGCACTGTCCTTCACCGTTCAGAAAATGGCGGCTGTCTTTTACAATCCTGAGCTCCCTTCCGCGTGTGGCCTCCAGTCATGCGTTATACGGATCCGGAGGTGGCGGCCGAGGTGTGCAGATGTCGCCACTCCACCTCTGACTGTGGGCAGTGCCCAATCGGTCGGCGTGGTTACTGGGTTCCGGCCGCCATTCACAGCGTGCAGGCACTTCCGGCGCAGGTCCCCCGGAGCGGCCTCACTTCCTGTCGGGCTAGTCGATCAGGGAAGGTCCCGGCTCAGATGATCGGAGTAGGCCAGTCCGCAGCTCCGACGGAGCTCGGTCTCCAGGCGTCGGAGTTGAACGCCGCTTTTCGCCACTTGCACCGCCCGGTCCTGAGGACTGGTTCCCTCCTGCAGGGCTTGAAAAATGTGACGGATTACGAGCCGGATAGTCGGAGAGGCCGCTTTAGCCGCGGAGCCTGTCCCTTATGCTGCCGCCATCATCGGCTGCTAGCCACGCCCCAGTAGTATGATCTTTAAACTTGTACAGAATTAAAAATATTTTAGCACAATTTCTTTTGATTGGTGTTTCCCGCATTCATGATGGTGCTGGCCACAGCAGTGACATCGGTGACTGTGAACAGCAATTGTGTTTTTTAAAAGACTGAAACATATACATATACACACATATTTGAAGCACTCTTTTACACCAATTGTTTAGAAGTAGGCTCCTTAAACTTTGACATAATTAAAGATATTATGACACACTTATTTTTAGTTGGTATTTCCCACTTCCGCGATGGTGCCGGCCACCACAATGACATTGGTAACCATTTGAGCACCTATTTTTTGAAAAGTCTGAAACATATATATACACGTATTTGAAGCAGTCTTTAACACCAGGGGTCGTAATACACAAAGTGACCTGTGAGCACAACTTGCATTTGCGCCCGTTTTGCGCACCCTGGGGTACTTTGGTATTACAGAAAGTGCCACTGACGTTTGTGCTGCTCCTGCTGTAATACCGATAGCGCTGGTGCACATAAAGTGTCAGCGCTACCTTCAGGGGGCTATCCCTCATTTGCATGGGGGGGTGCCCCATGCAAATGAGGGATTTCCTTTTGCCTTCATGCCCGGGTGTATTACAGACACGGGCACTGAGGCAAAGAAACTATAAGAAGGCACACTGACAGTGCACCACCTAAAAGGTGATGCATTGTCAGTGTGTCCCCCGAGAGCAGCCCCTTGGAGGGTGATAGGGGATACTATAGACCCCCTAGACATCCCCTTGCAGGTGGGTGCAGTCAAGGGGATCCCTAATCTCCTTTAAAATTGCAGGTGGGTTGCTGCCTGTACTGTGAAAACACGACGCAGCTTCAAAGCAGCCGCTCTGTTTTTTCATGAATATGCGGCCCCCAGGGCAGCGCAAGTTTGCTTGATGACGGCGGATAGCCAGAAACCGGTCCTGGGATGCTTGATTCTGGTCCAGGGAAGACAAGGCTTGGCAGTTTGGGCTGGACTGTTCCCATGAGGCACAGGGTCTAGACTAATATACATATGGCCATGTCTGAACTGGGGCGGCGTGGTGTGCAAAATAATGATGGATTAAACCCAGATCTGTGACTGGGGGTGAATGTTTAGCCAACATGCAACATTCCTTCCAACATCTTGTGTGTTTTTCTGATCGCCCTATGTGGGAAGGGTATGCCCTGACGTGGATCCCGTGCTCACTACGCCATTGGAGTCAAGCTATCCTGGCTGATGATGGCTGATAGCCAGAAACCAGTCCTGGGATGCTTTATTCCTGTCCAGGGAAGACATGGCTTGGCAGTTCGGGCTGGAATATTCCCATAAGGCACAGGGTCAAAACTGATTTGCATATGGCCTTGTCTGAACTGGGGTGGCGTGTGAGCAACATAATGATGGATTAAACCCAGATCTGTGACTGAGGTGAATGTTTTGCCAATGTGCAACATTCCGTCTATCATCTTGTGTGTTGTGGTGAATGTGCCTAAGAACTCTGCTATGTCATGGAATCTGTTCACTCGTATTCCATGACAGGCAGTTGCTCTCTGGACCCCTGTAAGATGCAACTAGTCCCATTATCTAGAAAACGGATGGAACTTTGTGGTTATCTCCAATTGTTCTAGCGAAAAAAAAGAATGGGTAATTACGCATGGTTGTGGATATGAGAAGTGTGAATGGGGCCATTTCGATAGATAATTATCCCTTACCCAGAATCGAAGACTTAATAACTAAAGTAAGACAGGCTAAATGGTTTATCAAGTTAGATTTGAGAGCGGCCTATCACCAAGCCGAGTTAGAGGAAATTTCTAGACACTTGACCACATTTGTAACTCCAGATGGAGTTTTTCAATTTTGTCGTATGCCCTTTGGAATCGCATCTGCCGCAGCAGTGTTTCAAAGACTTATGTCAGATATGTTCACTGGTAACAAACATGCAGCAATTTTTCAAGACGACATCTTAATATTTGCTGACAGCGAAAACGAACACGATCTTGCATTAAACAATGTTGTCGTAAATTAGCAGCAATGGGTTAGCGTTAGCAGAAGCCATTTTGTCTTTCTGGAGGCCATTTTGAGTGCCATGTGCTGCCATGTGCTCACCATGTGCTTTGTCCTACTTTCCTGTTAGCTGTGCCTGAAGTCTGCCCAGTAACAGGATACTTTTAGCCTCCTCCACTTACACGTATGCTCAGAAATGCCCGGTAGGGCCTGCAGCTGTTACTGATTATTTTCACATAGGTATGTGTTTACTACGTTCTGAATACTATTAGCTCCTCCCACTTGGTTGAACAAAGAGAACTTGTATGTCCATATTAGGTATTTTTTGTGTGCTTGCACGAGCCAGGACTGCCCCTTGCATTTATGCTTACTATGTCATTTTAGAACATATAAAAAGCCCCAGATTTCTGTATTCTGCAGACTGCCTCATTCACTTGCCACAGCTTCTGTGTGACGCAGCCTCAACTCATGTGAGCTTAATAAAATGTCTTTTGGTATTCCAGATTTCTGTGTCAACTTCTTGCTGCTTTTAAAGGACTACATATCAGTGAGACCCCTGAGAAGCATGTTTTGATTTCCTCTATTGGCGCGCCAACGTGGGCTCATCAGAGAGGTGGCTATCTGAAGGAGTGATCATTTTGTCAGGAGACAGAAAACTATTGAGGAGCATGGGACTGGATTCTGCAAAGGAGGTATGCTGTGCACAGCGCTTCTGGTGATTCCTTGTGTCTGCAGCCCAGTGTGTTTCTGATCTTTCTGATTTTGATCCTCCACATGATTTCACCCCTGACTCAGAACATTTTTGGTGTGAGTATTAAAAAAATAAAAAGAGAGACCGTTAGGTCATTCAGAACTTGGCAGTTAGAATTTGGACGCTCTTGATTGGTAAGAACTGTTCTACGGTACTTGCTGTGAGCTTTTGGTAGTCTTGATTGGCAAGGCAGTTTTAGGATACGCTTGCTGCGACTAAGTTGTTTGTTTGTTTGGATTGACTAGTCATATGTTTGGTTTATATGTGAGTTGCAACTCATGTAGGCAAGTAATGCAGAGACTTTTCTCCACTTTGTTTGAAATTTGAGCGGTGCACGTACGAAGCACCATTTCTGCAATATTTTTGTCATGCCTGCTGTTAGGCTCACATTTTTGATATTTATGGAAATGTATAGAGCGCGTCTATCGCTCCGGAAGGAGCATCTTGGCGCTGAGCGTACAGAGGATAAAAACGTGGTGATAAAATGGATTATATAGCTGCTAGGACTGAGGCGTCAGACTGTTGGAATACCCAGGTTTTCAGAAGTTTTCTGAAATGGGACTCAGTTTCAACTAGCCTGAGATTAACAGGAAGGCTGTTCCAGGCTCTGGTCGCTAGGAAGGAAAAGTTTTTTCCCCCCTTAGTTTTTAGCTTGAACATTGGGATTATGACAAGATTGGTTCCTGAGGATCTTAGACAGCATGTAGGGGTGTAGTAAGTAAAACGCTTGGAGAAGTAGAGGGGGCCTGATTTCCTAGTAGCTTTGACTACAGTAAGCAGAAGTTTGAACAAAATTCTTTTGTGGAGTGGTAGCCAATGAAGGGCGTTGAGGGCTGCAGAGGCAGAGGACCTTCTGGGGAGTTTGAGCACAAGTCTGGCCGCGGCGTGTTGAACGCTTTGGAGTTTCCTGAGAGTAGACTTCTTCACTCCTGCCATTAGTCCATTGCAATAATCAAGTCGGGAAAGGATTAAAGAGACCGCGACTGATTTTCTGGCTGCAATGGGGAGGAAGTCAAAGAATTTCTTCAGTTGTCTGATGAGGCTAAAACAACACCCGGCAGTGATACGGACATGATCATCGAAGGAGAGGGATGTGTCAAATTGAATGCCAAGGTTACGTGCCGAGGAAACAGCGCTCGGGGGGGCTTCTGAATTTTTAGGCCACCAGTCTTTTGGGCAGAAGGATAGGTCTTTTCCTAGAGGTATTATTTCAGTCTTAGCACTGTTGCATCTAAGATGATTTTTGTTCAGCCATAGAAAGACCTCAGAGAGACAATTCTGGAATCTTAGTTCTGCATCAATACATTTTTTATCAATAGTGACAACCAACTGAGTGTCGTCAGCGTACGATGTAACGAGGATTCCATGGGATTCAATCACTGCAAGGAGCGGGGCCATATAAATGTTAAAAAAGTGGGGACTAAGCACGGACCCCTGGGGGACTCCTGATGTGATAGATCTTTCACTGGATAGGTAGGGGCCTAGTGATATCGTTTGAGATCTGTTGGATAAGAACGAAACTATCCATGCCAACACAGTGTCTGCCACACCAATCTCGCGCATTCTGTTAATAAGAATGGCGTGCGAGATGGTGTCGAATGCAGCTGTTAGGTCAAGCAGGATGAGTACAACCTGTCTCCCCTCATCCTGCAAGAACTTAATGGAGTCCGATAATTCTATCAGGGCAGTCTCGGTGGAGTGGCCGGGGCGGAAACCTGATTGTTGTGGGTGCAGAATATGGTTGTTCTCTACAAAGGTTTTTAACTCCCCATACACTAATTGCTCGGTGATTTTACCTAAGGCGGGCAATAACGAGATCAGGCGCATATTAGTGAGATCAGTGGGGGATTTGTTCTGCTTCTTCATTCGGGGCTTTACAATGGCCTTTTTCCAATCATCAGGTACAGTACCTGAGCCAAGGGATTCGTTAATGATGGCATTAATTGCAGGGTTAACAGCTTCGATAAGATGGTGAAGAATGCTAGGGGGGCATGAGTCCGTAGGAGCTCCCGATTTACAGGCAAGGATTGCCTTCTGAGTTTGTTGAAGGGAGATTTGTGGAAAACTGCCCAGGGTGAATGAATTAGTAACAGCTTCATGGGTAGTGATTATGGGTTGGGGGAAATCCTTCTGAATGTTAACAATTTTATCTATGAAATAGGCAGCAATTTGATTGCATAAGATTTGGGATGGGGGAATTTCGGGTACGAGGGCTTTAGGATGGGTAAAGGACTTGACTATGGAAAAGACAGTTTGCTGTTTTTGTTGGGCATCATCTATGGCTTTGATGAAGTATTCCTTTTTGGCGGCCTTGATGCTAGAGAGGTATAATTTCCTCTGTTGTATGTAAAGCAGTCTTGAGGCTTCATCATAGGTTTTTCTCCATTTCCTTTCTTGGATTCTACAAAGGAGGTGGATTTCAGTGAGGGACTGGGTGTACCAGGGAGCATTGGGCTTTCTTTGATGGCGGTCTGGATGATGGGCGTTTGGACCAGAATTGTCGGAGACAATTTGGTCAATCCAGATGTGGAAATTGCGAGAGTCTGACGTTACATCTCCGACTAGTATGGGGGCCGGGGCCAGGGGCTGGGGCTCTGACTTGATACGTTCAGCCACTTTCTTCCAATTGGTGGAGAAAGAAGGGGGGGAATGTTTGGCGCTAGAAGACATAGAACGTTTTTCCTTTATAGCAAAAGGGATAAAACAGTGGTTGGTCCAGATTTGAGGGATCGGGGGGGACGTAATTAAGGTTGTCAGGTTAGAGAAGATACCGTCTAACGTGTGGCCAGCCTGGTGTGTTGAGGTAGTAATGCGCTGGGAGAGACCAAAGATACTTAGCGACTGTTGAAAGCTAATGTTGTGAGGGTCCGTACAGGATTCCAAAGAGAGATTCAAGTCGCCTAAAAGAGTAAAAGTGGGATAATGAGTCATAACTGACCCCAGAGCCTCGTCAAGGGAGTCCAGGAAGGGGGTGGCGTTACCCGGAGGGTGATAGATAAGTCCCCCTGAAAAGGAGGTGGAGGCATTGATTTTGATCGAAAAACCCAAGCCCTCACTGTCCTTAAGATGACACAGATCAAAAGTATGGCAGGTAAAAGATTTTTTAATAGCAAAAGCAACCCCCCCTCCTCTCCCGGTGGATCTATCCCACCTGAAAATGGTAAAGTCTGGGGGGAGGGCGGTTGCTAGATCTGGGTTAGATGAATCATTGAGCCAGGTTTTGGTAATAAAAAGAGCGTCCAAGCCATGGTGTAAAATTAGGTCATGAATGTCTTGACCGTGGCACGCTAGGGACCTGGCGTTAATAAGTCCTCCCTTGAATGTTTTGGGATTATTCATAGGTGTGAGCGGTGATTTGGATATTCCAGGGGTGGTGTCGGAGGACGTCCACTTACAATGCCGGCATGAGAATGGGCCCCACAAGAGGTTAGTAGGGGCACAACCCTTACATAGGTGAACTCTCGAAGCATCTTGCAGTGCACGCAGCTCATCAAAGTCATACCTGATGGAAGGGGGAGAAAAGGCAGCGTTCCCTGCGCCCGGCGCGGTCTTGGCGCGGACGGGCGCAGACGGGCTTGGCTGGCGCGCCCGCTGCATCAGCCCGCTGCGCCGTCTGGCCGCTTTGCACATTATGTAGGGAGATAAGAGGGTGGGAGTACAGCGCGACTAGAGCGCTCTCCCCGCCTGCCTCACTCAAGATGACGCCCACCGCCGCCGAGTATCGGCTGAGAAGCGGCTGGGTGGATTGAAGGAGAATGAGAGGTGTTAAGGTGTCAGAATGCCTAAGATATCGATTTCCCCTTATATTAAAAGCCCCCAAGAATGAACATCAAGCAATTTCTAAAATGGTTAAAATGACGCTCCAAGTGCAACAATCGCAATTCTAAAATTAGGTTTCTAAATATCACGTTCATTAAAACATCAGCAGCTCGCAGCCCCAGTTCCCCTCACTAGGGAGAGCTTCTGAAGGGCGCAGACCGCTGCGAAAGGCTCAATTTAAATACACCAAGAGGGCGGGAGTACGGCGTGACTAGAGCGCTCTCCCCGCCTGCCTCACTCAAGATGGCGCCCACCGTCGCCGAGTGTCGGCTGAGAAGTGGCTGGGCGGATTGAAGGAGAATGAGAGGTGTTAAGGTGTCAGAATGCCTAAGATATCGATTCCCCTTATATTAAAAGCCCCCAAGAATGAACATCAAGCAATTTCTAAAATGGTTAAAATGACGCTCCAAGTGCAACAATCGCATTGCTAAAATTAGGTTTCTAAATATCACGTTCGTTAAAACATCAGCAGCTCGCAGCCCCAGTTCCCCTCACTAGGGAGAGCTTCTGAAGGGGCCGAGCGCTGCGAAAGGCTCAATTTAAATTCACCAAGAGGGCGGGAGTACGGCGCGACTAGAGCGCTCTCCCCGCCTGCCTCACTCAAGATGGCGCCCACCGCCGCCGAGTGTCGGCTGAGAAGCGGCTGGGCGGATTGAAGGAGAATGAGAGGTGTTAAGGTGTCAGAATGCCTAAGATATCGATTCCCCTTATATTAAAAGCCCCCAAGAATGAACATCAAGCAATTTCTAAAATGGTTAAAATGACGCTCCAAGTGCAACAATCGCAATGCTAGAATTAGGTTTCTAAATATCACATTCGTTAAAACATCAGCAGCTCGCAGCCCCAGTTCCCCTCACTAGGGAGAGCTTCTGAAGGGCTGTTAAAATGTGTTGCTTTTCTTTTTGGACGGTACCATATTGTGATGTGAAGCAAATTAGCCGGCTTCCCATAGAAGGGATACCTAAATAGGTTTAGGTGTAAAAACATATTTCTTCCTTGGTGATTTTGTATCCCCAGGGAATTAAAATATGGACATAATATATACAAGGATCCTTTGTTCTGTGTACTTTTATGAATGGAGATGCAGAACGATTTTTGGTGTTCTGCCAGCCAAAGCTAGTGAATTAAGTGTATTGTGGCTTCCTGCACATACAGCAGTCTGTTGGACTGTTTTTGCAGTCTTTTGGAACACTATTGAGAAGCGTTTCTTGTAAATATGACTTACAACTAGCATTTACAAATGGTTTGGTTTAAATACAGTCTGTGGGCTGCTTTCGTCCTGAATGTTGATCTGTGGGTTTTGTGGGTTCAATGTGTGTTTCAATGTCTATGTGGTTTTTCCCATTAGTGTAACTTCGGTATGTGAAAAGCATTTTTTCAAAGTACATTCTTGGTTCTCCTGCTAAATAATGATGTCCTTTTAAAAATTTGGTGCGAAAATCTGTTTTGTTTTAAGTTAGGCCTTTGTGCGTAGGCTCATACATGACTGCGTCTAAAATGATAGGCAAAGGATGCAGCTTGTTTTTATATGTGGATTTAGCACAAAATATTGGGTTTAGTGAAAATAATTATTAATTCTGAAAAAAATAATTGTTAAAAATTAAGCGCTTCTAAATTCGTTTTTTGATATTTATAAAGCTTAATACTCATACTATGACCTCCTACCATTAACATTTGATTTAAGAAATGTGTGACTGCATAATTAGGACATTTGCATGTTGGTTTTCACTTGGCGCAGGCGTAAAAACACATTTTTTCTAAGGAATTATATGAGATATGTCTAATGCCCAATGTTTGCAATCTGTAAACAACATTCTGAGGATAATTAATAAGTAATGTAATCGTAGGATTTTTATTTTTAAGTGCCCCAGAGATCAAAGTCGAAATAGAGTTAAATAGCCTTTTAAACAGCATTCTTGCCATTTACAATAGCTTTACAGTGTTTCAGGCTTTAAGTGAATGCATACATTTGTGTATAATACAAACTTGTGGGTTGTTATTATTCAAGGTTATTTTTCATAGCTCAGTGAGCCAATGTGCCCGGTGCAGAGGTTTATGTTTAATATCAGGGTTGAAGGTTCTAATTTTAGCGGGGCCCATTTGGACGTTCATTCATGTAAGGTCGATAAAATGAGTACCATTGCAGCGGGTGGTAGCAAACATTTATTCTAAAGCTGGTATGTTATGTCATTATGTTCTGCAAATTATTCACAGTAAATGTTTTAATAATGTAAGTATACATGAATTTTAGTCCCTAAAAGAAGTCATTTATATAACATGTGTTTTTCAACAGGGTTGATTATTTTTAGGGTTAGAAAGAGTGGGGAAGGCTTTTGCCTTTGTCAGCTCGAGTTAGGAAATAGTAAGGGGGGTCTAAAGGAGCACGCGGAGTGCGCCAGGCAGAGTTTGACCTTAAGGTCAGTGAGATGGGGTTTTAGCAGTAAGTGAAAACAGATGGAGAAATGACTGCTTGGTAAAAGCTTCTCTGACTAACAGAAATTCACGCTTGCACATTAGAAGGATTGTGTGAGGCTTTTACGTCCACATCTGCACCTCATTACATTAGGGCTTTGTCTCCGAGAAGTGCATTCTTGAGCAGTCTAGGAAAAGTAAAAAAGCAGGACCTCAAGGAGGGGATGGCGTACGGGACGCAGAGCGTCTGTGAAAGAGTTTTATTTTTGGACAGTCAATATTAAAGTGGGTAAGCATGTTTTAAAAAAGATGGTTGGTTAACAGTTGAGATTTTGTGTGTTCTGTGCGGTGTCAGCAATATGTTGAAAAGAGATGTTTTTTTTTATTATGACTTCTTTGAAAAGAAATGTTTGTGTATTTTTTCATGATTTGCATTTTATCCTTTTATGAACCGTTCCTGCTGGTCCTGTGTGTCAGAAGCAACACTGTAAGTTTTATTTGACAGCTGATCCCCATTGATTGGTGATCTACTGTCAAAACGGCCGGTGATGAACGTAAAGGAAGGTATTTTGGTGTAAGTCAGATTTTAAGCCTGACAAATTAAGCAGGCAGTGTATAAAGTGTATGCAATGGTGTTGTGTGTCACCGCTTATTTACATATGCTATTGTACTTTGTCTATGCTTTTTTTTGTGCTTGATATACAGCGCGTATATCTGATGGCTTGGCATGTGTGTGTTTTCATATTATTACATGTTTTTGTTTTATGTTGTGGCGTTCCCCTGTGTTGTGAAGGGATCTATCATGACGATGGAGGTCTCTACACAACAGCTGGGTAAATTTTCGCTGATACTAAATTCCACAGATATGATTTTTTTCATATTGTGAACAAGACCGACAGTACTTTACCAGTGTATGCCATATTTGGCTAAATATAAAGAAAAAGATATATAAACTCAAATTTTGTCATCTGTAGTCACCCTACTGCCATTCTCCCTTAAGGAATAGGCAGGCCTAGATTTATATATATCCTTGATTGGACCTAAGGATGAAATTATAGATTTGTGACTCTTGCTAAAGGTGACCTAAACGTTTCATTTTTTCCCTTGAAGAAGGAACTGGACCATTAGCTGAGATTACCGTATATGGTGTAGGTCGTACTCTGTACCTCGCTACCTTTTAAGCACATACCACTGCACTGTATACTTTAGCTACAGGCTACCTCATTCATCAGTTATACATGCTAGAATAGTTGTTTGTTTTTTGTATAATACTTTGAAATCAGACGGTTGGCCTAACTACAAACTCCTTTTACTCACTGAAATCTGCAAGGCCTAACACATTGAAAGGCAACCTCTCTGCATATAACACTACAAACTATCACTTCTTTGCTCATGTCCAAATGAGTATCCATGTCCCTATATAGGCCTCTGATTACATATGATTTTAAGTTTGTGGGTAAATGACTGCCTCTGTTTCTCACTGTTCTGGTTCTCTACGAGGGAATGAAATGGGCTGCATGGTTTGCCTATTTGGTGTGTTAGAGAGTATTGGGTTTCCAAACTGTGCATGCAACTAGCTCCCTTAGCACTAGATACATATGAGCTGTACTTTTCTGTATGAGTGAGTCTTAAGTATTTCTCAATGTTTTTGTGTCTGCCTCCTTTCCTATTTACGTATCTCACATTGAAGTCTGGGTGTCAGGCTAGGTGTAAAATGTGTTGCTGACTCAACCGGCAGACGAACAGAACCCTTCTACACGGCGGAGGTGTCTTTGGCTTCAGGCATCATGGACCGCGGACGCGGCTGTATCACGATGCCCAAGATTGAAAAGAACAGTTTTTAATAGTGATTGTTGATGGACTGCACGTATCTAGCGGTTAGATGAGATCGACCAGGCTGATCTAGACTTTGCTTTTTTAGCCAGTATCCTGCCCGCCTTTTTGGAGCCACTTGGCCCTACACAGTACTACGTATACCAAG